>NC_081547.1:28003225-28069898 GCF_901000735.1 Corylus avellana
AAATAATATTTTATTATATATAAATGGGTGGGACACGTGGCATGAGGATGGCCCTAGGAAAAATCCTAGGGCCATCCTGGCCATTAACTAGAGACCTCTCAAGTCCTGTTGGACTAGAGAGGATCCTTGTCCTTAAGAAAATATTGAAATAGGATTCTCTTATGGACTGAAGAATATTTAGTTAATGGCCAGGCTAAAGAGATTCTTAAGGCATAAGCAGGACATCTGTCCAATTAATAAAAAAATAAAATAAAATATTATATACATTTTTTAAAAATAATTATAAAAAAAACTAAGGGGTAGTTGGCCACCCATTGGGGGTGGCCCGACCACCCTAGACCGGCGAAGCCACCCCATGGCCCTTGGGGTGGTCTGGTCTAAAAAAAAAATATATATATATATATATCGTTTGGCCAATGGGGTGAACATACTCAGAATGAAGCATGTTGGGTGGTTGAAATGCATCCCAGCCCGGCCTACTTGAGAATGATGCAGCTAGGGCCAAACAAATTTTTTTATTTGTTTTTTGTTTGGCTCTTGGGGGTGGTCGAACCACTTCTATTGGGCATAGGGTAGCTGAAACCACCATTGCCTCAACTGGGGTGGTCCGGCCATTCTTTTCTTTTTGATAATTTTATTTTTTAATTATTTTTAAAATATATATTATTTTATTATTATTTTTATTAATTAGAGAAATCTTCACTATTAACCGAATATATATAGACTCCTATTTCAAGAATATAGGTAAAATATAGAAAATTTATTCATTCTTAGCATTTATTAGGATGGACTGTATATGCGAGGACCGTGAGGTGGCTCTTGGTGAATGGGTGGCATATGTTTTAGGTGATAGATACTAGATACGAGCTATAGCCGATAGGGGATTATCATTTTTTATAGGCAAATTTGTTTGTCAAAAAGGACAGCAGTGCTCCGTGCTGTGGTCGGTTAGTAAGGGCACGACAAATTTCTGTGACTGTTCATAGATGATAGATCCGAGTCATGCGGGTGTGTCAGAGTCCGGCCAAAATGAAGGGGCGGCTAGACTCGTGAGAGAGAGAGAGAGAGAAATGGGGGTTCTTCGGGTGCACTTGATGTGGTAAAGAGTTAGGTGAACCCAACCGGATTCTCTCCCTTTGCATGGCTGCCTTCCTCGGATGCAGTTTTTTTCTTTTTTTTTTACTTGATGTGGTAAAGAGTTAGGTGAACCCAACCGGATTCTCTCCCTTTGCATGGCTGCCTTCCTCGGATGCAGTTTTTTTCTTTTTTTTTTTTTTAAAAAAAAGTTTTTTAACTAAGGGAATAATTATATTTCTATATATTTTATGGGTGTGACAAATATTTTACATGCTAGCCGTTTAGTTTAATTGTTAAATTAAACTGTATGGATAATTTAAAAATGATTGAAAAATTAGAATATCACTTTGCAAATTTTTAAGTTTAGAAGAGACATTTGAGTTATATCTATATTTCAACAACTCATTTGACTCATTTCTAATGCCTAATGGTGTATATAATTTCACATTTTTTAGAAGAAAAAAAAAGTGCCAACATTGATTTTTTAATAAATCAATCATTAAATTTGTTAGGTCCACTATTAATTTATGTTGAATCCACACAAGTCAACAAATCTAATGGTTAATTTGTAAGATGATATAAAAGAAATATGAGCAAAATATTGACAACAATTATTTCTCATATATATATATATATGCACTTAGTTTAAATCCTTACCATAAAATAGATACTCTCTATTTTATTTTAAATGGAGATAATCTTATTCAAAATCATATTTCCCATTAAATGCACAAACTTTAAAACTTAACCCTAAAATGAATGTACCATTCATTTATGAAAATAATCATACTCCGAATTGCGTAGGGCATCACTTAATAATGCCATTGACTCTTGAAAGATAAAATAAAATCCTAGTAACACGTTCTGCAACACCAAATCTTCGTATTTCCATGAACGCCATCAGTTGATCTTAGAATACATTTTTTTTTGTAAATCATATAGTGCATTAGTGCATATGTGATTCTGTTTTTTTGGGAAAGAAAAAAAAAATTACCTTGTTCGCTGCTCAGAACAGTCGCTATGATTAATGTACCGAAGATAGTGTATATTTACACAAGGTTAAAACATGGAAAATCCAAAGATTTCGTTCTGCCCTCTGCTAGCGTTGGTGTTGCAGAAACTGAAACAAAAAACACTACCACTCATCAATGACACTGCCTCTTCTTAAAATTCTTTCTACCATTCCGTGACTCAAGACTCTTCACTAAATTGCAAATGCAACCGAGTGAGTAATCCCAAACACAGGAAAACTCGTCTTCCAGACAAACTCCACTCCAGCTATTATGTCGTATCAAATGTCGCACAAACAAAGTAAACACAATGGTTTTAGATCTGGACACAGCAGCCGGCCACGCTACATGAGCTCATGGAAAGAACCAGACCTTGATGAAGATCGCCAAAGCCATTTGCAAGAAAAATGCAGCAATCGCTATCAGTGAAAGATCATTTCCCTCTATATAAGACCTGAGGTTCAAGGCAACAAAACATGCTGAAGCGGAACCCGTGAGAAGTATAATGATCCACCGAAGAATCTCGACCGGGATGAGCAACAGAAACTGAAATATTCCAAAGCATGCATATTAGTTGATCATTGGAATACTGGAAGACAAGCTATGAAGTGAGGATTGTTTAACGTGAGACTTGCAAATACACATGTTTTGGCAAATTAAACTCCCCCTTGGTGATCACCAATATTTTCTAAAGTTACTTCCTGGTGTCCACCGTTCATTAAGAACAAGGCAGTTAAATTTAGCTTAAACAGAAGGTATACTGGTTCCATGCAGCAACCCAGGGTTCAAATATTGCAAAGGGAACATATGCAAAGCAAACATATGTGCCCTCTAGTCTATCTATCCAATGGACAAAGACGAAGAAAGAAGGGGAAGGGGGGAGCCTATAGCGAAGTAGAGAAGACAGCAACTTACTGAGGCCAGAACAAAAACAGAGAGAGAATATCCCCACAAGCACCAAAATCGCACAAGGCTAGCATTTGAACCCAGATACTGCAGCAAGAAGTAAAATGCCAGGGGCACCACAATTGCATAGCCGTAGACTGAACCTGCTGCCACATTTACGTAGCTGACGTCAAAACTCCAAGACGTAGTGCTGTCACTACGTTTCTGCATGAGGTAGGTTGCACAATTCCCAGAAGAAGCAAGCACAAATACCAATGTAGTGGAAATCCAGATAAGCCCATATCTAGCACACAAGGAGAAAAAACAGAAGCCAAAATATTAGATGTTCATGTGAAATCACTGCTGTGGTTGTCACTGCTGTTGGTGTGTGAATTCACATTCTGAACAAAGGAAACATTGGGAAAATTGGCACATAGATCTCAAACAACCTCCACTTGTCTCAAATCATATTGAAAGAGATCATCCGGAGGAAGAAAATGAGAGATTAAAGAAAAGAAAAAAAGAAACAACCCTTGAAAGACAGACCACCCCACCCGGCTTTCTGTTTCTTCTCTTTTTCCTTAGCAACATCTTCTAACTGCCCCAGACCATTACAAAGCAAAGAAACAATCTCATTGACTTACTAAGTTTGTTAACCTGATAGCTTTGTCTGCTTTGCCATACTTATGTTTTTTGTTAATGGTATTTCTTGAATCTTATATCTTTATTGCAACTATTCCTGACAAAATTTAGTTCCAGTTTCTGTTAACTCATAATATCCTAACAAGTTTTCAGTATGTATTTGTATGAAAATACGTTTTCAATATAACCTCTGATCATAATAGTTTAAAACTTTGTATCAAATGTTAGAATATCAAAAGAACTTTCCTTCACACACGTTTTCAAAGAAATACCAACTGTCTATTAGTTTCAAAATTGCTTTTTGATACGTCTATTAGACCAAATTTTCAATAAAGGAGTACCAAACAAAAAAAAAAAATCACTACTCACAGATCAGGGTTAGCGTCAATCTTGCTGAAAAAATCTCTGCTAATAGGATACAAAGAACTCATCAGTCGGTTTAAGACAATGTCTGTATCAACATTGAAATATTGTGTGTATGACGAGATATTAAACACTCCCTTCCAGCCGTTAGCTGGTTGTTGCTCAAATCCTTCTGCAAGGAGAGAAAGATAGAGATAATTAAACACGAAGTGAATGTAGTAGCAGTAACTGAAAATGCCTGCAGTGCCATAAAAATGACACCTGGGTCTAATAGCACTTCCATCAAATACAAATATGGATTAAAACGACTGAACATTCTAAATTGTCAGTATCAACTCAGTGATATAAATATTACGCATTCCTTATGTAGATAAGACACAAGGAAGCTCCAATACGTTCAAAGAATCTCCCAATTATTTATGGAACTGCAAGATAAATTACTAAAAATGAACTCCTGCCCAAACCTCATTTGATTGCATTACAGTCCAATGCCTCGCCATTTCGTTTGCATCTCAATTTATGCATACCTTTTCCCAATTGTCTATGAATTTTTTTTTTTTTTTTTTTGGGTGGGGGGGAGTGGGCATTGCTGTTTCAAAAGGTCCTTCAACCAAGCAAGTAATTGAAGGCAAAGACAGTTCTAGCGGATGAAGATAGCTTTTCTCTACTTGTCCCTTCACTCAATGTTATTCTGGATTTTGGCCAAAATGTATATCTCATTTTACTGTTTTCTACTGCTATATTTTTAAAAAGTTACAAAACCAAAAACACTCTGGTTAAAATTTGACATATTGGCTGTCGAGATTATATTCTCCTACCAAAAAAACCTCCAGTCAGAGTTCTCACCTCAACAACAATACCAAATAACATACCCATTAAGATGTCAGTCCAATACCCAATGTGATGTTTGGGGGGTGGGATTGATCCTATTTATCATGATTCTATTCTTCATGATTCCCATTAATGTGTAATAGTTGGAAAGAAACACACGGACATGCACAGAGGCACAAACAACCAAGCAAACCATGGTACACAGAGATAATACTGTTCATAAAAAGTCCTTTTTCTCTAATTACGGCAAAAGTCCCAAACCCAGAGTTCTTAGCAATATGATGATTCTTCCATTGAGCCAAAAATCCACAATAAAACAAATGGATGTCATGAGCTAGATATCCGTAATCGAATCCAAGCTTGCAATCTCTTTAAGTTCCAAAGACCTTAATGGAGCACAAAGAAGCTCAGCGAAAGTATAACATCCTCATCCAAGTGGACAGAGGAAGACAAAAGTTATCACACTACAAATACCGCCTCTTTGAAATTGAAACTAGATGAGTGTTTTTTTTTTTTTTATAAGTAAAAATTTTATATATCAAAAGCGCAGAGGGGCGCAACTCACATACACGGGAAGTATAAATAGAAGCACCTAAGAGGGAGAGAAAACTAGATGAGTGTTATGACCATAAAAAGGAAAGAAAGCCTTTCTTTGACATTAAATGACAATTGAATGGCATTTTCTCGAGATATTAAATAAAGCAATGAAGATATCTCATTACACGTGAAGAAGTGAACAATAGAGGAGGTATTCATTTAAAACTCAAAAAGCTTTGTAGGGATCAGGATCCCACATGTCTAACTGGAAGCTAAACCAGTTAATTTTTAAAGCAACTTTCCAACAAGGCCCCAAAGTCCAGGAAAGAGAAAGTTAAGAACCATACCAGGTGGACTTCCAAGAGTTTGATAACCCCGCCCTGCATTATTTGGAGGGAATATTTGCATATTTGCTTCAGGGACTGCATATGAGTTCAGGAACAAATTTTTAGGGGAAGAAACAGAGAATGGTTCAGATATAATGGTAATAGTGAACAAGAAAACATTTCAATGTATTGAAAATAAATATTTCAAAAATAGAAACTCGTACCCTCATAGTTTGTCGCATTCTTTTCTTCTTTGATAACCGACTATGAACCAAAAAACAGTTATCATTAAAACCTCGGTAATGATAACAATGATGACGATAGTAATAACAACAATAAAAATAAAACGAAATAAATAGAAGCTCATAAGTAAACACCGCTTCAAACATATGCCTGCTTCGTGCAAAAAAGGATTATAAGTAAAGAGCAAAGAATTATAGAAATTATCAACAGGCTGATTTTTCAATCCCAAAGAAAGTAAACCTAGTAATTTACGGCACAAGTACACATTTGGAAACTATAGAAAAAGAAGTTTCTTTTGCCGACAGTCACTTACTATAGTCGCAGAATTGGTGTTGAATGTTTCCTCCTTTTAAACAATTGAGCAAGAGATGGATACATTAAATCGTGCAGGCCATGGCCGCCTTCCAACAAGGGGAAAATTATTATGAAATGTCTACACAAATTTCTTCATCAAATGTTTAGGCTTCTTGCCAGTAAACTCTAGGTTTCTACTCAACTAAACAAAACTAACAAAGATAAATAAAAATAAAGGAGACAACAGATATAATAAATCAATTATATGTATTAAATTTTAATCGACCGCTATCTATATTTAATCGTTGTGAGCTAAAGTTCTCGTCTCATTGTAAAAAATAAAAATAAAAAAAAATAAAAAAATACAGAAAGAACTAACTTAAAAGCACAACGCTTGAAATTTTCCTTCGTTTTCCCGAGCGTTCTCAGCAAACAAACAGAGCGGGAAAAATTAAAAAGAAAAAAAAAAAGGGAAGCGATCGATCTCGATTACTACATGCACTAGATCAATTAGCCTCCAAGTCAAAGAAAGAAACGCGAAAAATGTCAAATTATATAGAATTAATCATATAAAACGGCAGTTTGCGACGTATGTATTAGAAATAATAGTAAATAGAAACGAATCAGAACGTACTGGCACTGAGCCAAGCAAATGGCTGGTAGGGAGGCTTGTGTAGGACTCCTCCATGAAAGAGAGGTGAGAGAGTAAGATCTGTTGCTCACAGAATCAATGCGTCTTCAATAATTTGGTTGAGAATCTGAGGTTTATGAACGCTGAAACGCGCCACGAAGCGAGCCCTAGACGTTGCTTTTCGTAGTTTGGAAGGAACGCAGGGAACGGGAGACTGACCGGTACTAGAGCTGTCTTAAGGGGCGGGAGATCTTGACACGCGCCTACAAGGCGTCTGGGTCTCACGTATTCGTTTACTTTACATCGAGTCAGCGAAGCAAGCGGGAGCAGATGATTAACTTCCTGTAGCGATGTACTTTGGGCTCATCATGGCGCCCCATGGGCCTCCGTGATTGTCACTGGCCTTATATTTTCAACTTCACATTTTTTTATGTGAGAGTTGAAATTGGGGAAATTATGGCCCGTTTGTCAACCGTGCGGAATGACACTGTAGCTGGAACGATACTGTTTCAACTACAGTATCATCTTTTAAAAAATAATTTTTTTATTTTCAAAAATATTAAAAAACTTTATAAAAAAAAAAAAATCATTTTTTACAGGATTGTACTGTAGCTGGAACAGTACCGTTCCAACTATAGTGCCGTTTCGCACTGTTGGCAAATGAAGCCTATGATTAGCTAAACATGCTGCTACTCGCCTTGCATTTGCTATAACTTTTTTTAATGTTTTTTTCTTTCTCTTTTGAGAAGAATTCTCTCCTGAGTCTTTTTCTCTATTTTAAATTAGGAAAAAAAAAATGATTGGATCTAACATTTAGTAGTAATTCACCCAAAATTTAATAATAATTTTTATTGTTTATATTGAGGGGTGGGAGTCGGATAATTCAGTTATGAAAATGGAGTTTTTGCATTTCGCATCGTTATTGTCGGTAAAGTCGAAATTTTCACCGACTTATTCCACCAACTTTTTGTTCTGTTACCGAATGGCAGTCAATAATGTTGATTCAATAATATCGGTCGATAATGTCGATAAGCAAAGAAATGAAAAATTGGTCGGCAAAGTCAATTGGTGTCGGTCGGTCAAGCTGGTTCAGTTATAAAATGTTATTCCGCCTACCAAATCGAGTTTGTAGGAAATAGCAAAAGTCTACTGTCTGCTGGCCATCTGTTTAGCATTGCCGGTAGGTATCGTTCGGTAGGCAATCGATAATCGGTAGGCGGTTAATTTGTCCACTCCTAAGTGAGACTATATGTAGCATTTTTCTAATTGTGCTGTCATTACTAGCCTTGGTTCATAGCCTCTTTTCGAAATGGTGCTATTAAACTAGGTTTCCTTGCGAGCTTAATTCATTTTGGCATCCACGTTAGCCGCGTCATCCCATAATGGACCGTTATGAGTGACCGAATCATCTTCATAGTTATGAGGGTAATTTACATACCTACAAATGATTAAGGTAGTCGAACCACCACAAAAATAATGAAACCAACTGTTGAGCAGGTCACGATAAAAAATAAGGGTACAGTTGTATGGTTGCATTTAAGACTTCACCACCTTTGTACAACCGCTTGCTCCATCACCACTGATGACTCAAGCCCGATGATTCTACCACCGCTTGCTCCGTCCTCACCAATTTTCTTGAAAAGAACCTGTGCCACCCCAGCCCGTCAAGAACTTGTCTAAGGTTTTTAATGCTCCTATATGTGTGTCTCATGTGTATAATTGGATAGTTATACAATTTTGTTTCTGTGAAGATCTTTCTTTTATGCGTAAAATGGTTTCCGTCGGAAAATATTTTCAGGGAACCCATTTTCCCTGAAATTGTTTATGTCAAAAACATTTTACGGCGTTTATCGCGCGCACGGAAAATAATTATTTTTTTGATATATATTTTTTCCAATAAGGTTCCCACCGGGACATGACCGGGACCCGCTCGAGACTTGTCTGGGACCTCACCGAGACCTAACCCGAGACTCGCCCGAGACTTGCCCGGGACCTCACCAGGACCCGCCCAGGACACCGTCGGGATCCGCCCGGGACCCACCCAAAACTTGACTGGAACCTGCTCGGAACCAGCCTAGGACTTGCCTAGGACCCCGCTAGGACCTGCCCGAGACCTTGCCGGGACCCTCCTAGGACTTGACCGGGACTTGCCCAGGACTTGACCGAGTGGGTCTCGGTCAAGTCATGGGTGGGGCCCGGTGGGGTTCCAGGTAGGTCCCGATCAAGTCCCAAGCGGGTCCTGGCGAGGTCCCGAGTGGGTCCCGATTAGGTCCGATTCGGTCCTGGCGTGGCCATCGATCAAGACCCGGGGGGGTCCCGGCGTGGTCTTGGGTGGGTCTTGGGCAAGTCCCAGGAAGGTCCTGGTCAAGTCCCCGGCGAGTTTCGGTCAGGTCCTAGAGGGGTCCCGGTCAAGTCTCGAGCAAGTCCCGAGTGGGTCTTGGTCAAGTCCCGGGCAGGTCCCAGTCAATTCCCAGGCGGGTCCCGGTCAAGTTCTGGGCGAGTCCCAGTCAAGTCCCAAGCGGGTCCCGGACTAGTCTCGGCGCGAGTCCTGGGCAGGTCCCAAGCAAGTCCCGGGCAGGTCCAGGTCAAGTCCCGGGCGGGTCTTGGCAGGGTCCCGGGCAAGTCCCAGGTGGGTCTGATTCAGTCCCGAGCGGATCTCGACGTGGTCCTAGGCAGGTCTCGGTCAGGTCCTGGGTAGGTCCGAGCTGGTCTGGTCGGGTTTCGGGCAAGTCCTAGGGGGGTCCGAAGCAGGTCCTAGGCGAGTTCCAGTCAAGTCTCGGCGAGGTTTTATGCGGGTCTTGGCAAGGTCCATCGATTTGAGAATGAGATGATGCTCAAAGTCGGAAAATGGTTTATGGTTTTCGAAACCGTAACCATTTTTCAAAAATGAAAGAAGAATTTTCGGTCAAAATGAAAATGTTTTCCGTTAACCACTATTTTACATCGAAGTAAACTGTAAAATGCGGAAATCATTTTCTGAAAACCATTTTATGTCAAAGTACACGGAGCCTTAGTTATAATTGTAGGGTTTGGTTGTAGTTTTTAGGTGAAATTGAGCTCGGATTCCTGAATTTTATTTCAAATTTGTGCAATTTCTAGAGTGGAATTTAGAATAACTTTGATTTTGGATCTGGGTATTGATCTCGGAACCTTATTTCAATTGAGTTTAGCTAATATTGGTGCTAGTGCGAAACCTATTAAATTTCAGTTGTGCAACTTGGATGAAAAGGGTTTTTATTCATGTTATTTGGGTGCATATTTGCATTTCCCCGAAGAGTTAAGGCCTTCCGAGTTCCAATTCTTCTAGAGTTAGCATGCTTGAGTTAGGGGTGTCAACCTAGTCTGGTTTCTTGGTTTTTGGCCAAAACCGAAAACCGGAACCGGGGCTCAAAACTAGAATCGGGACCCCGATTAACCGGGGTCCCGGTTACCGGCCGGTTCCGGTTTTTCCCGGTTCGGTGACCGGTTTTTTAAGAAAATTGTTTTTTTGGCTTATTTTGTATTGGGCAAAATAGCCCCTCCCCTTTTTTTTTTTTTTTTTTTTTTCATAAGTTGGCTCATTTTAAAAAAAATCTATTAGTCTTTTTGTCTAAATTTAAGGAGCTTTATTCTGATTGTTCTAATAATTATTACAACAATAAATATAAACTACCAACAATAAATACTTTATATATATTCAAACAGTATATTTCATTGTGAGCCTAAGAAATTGTAAGAATCAAATTTTATGCAAAGAAATGCATCAAATAAGTAACCAAATTGACCAAATTTCCAGATGCTTAAGACCCTAACATTAGAAAATGAACAACTACTACAATCAACCCAATAAACCCAACATCAAAATTCCATCAAATCTTGTTTAGATGTTAATATTATACACTAAAGTAATAATATATATAAATATTACAACAATAAATATAAAGTTATAAACTACCAACAATAAATATATATGTATATAAATATTCAAACAATATATTTATTTGTTTTCCATTTTTCCTACTCTTCAAACTAATTGTTTGAAAATTTAAACTTAGCATATATATATATATTGTTAAATAAAATAGAAACCTAGTTCCCGGTTTTTCGGTAAAAACCGGGTATTGGAACCGGGGTACCCGGTTTTTGGATTTTTCAAACCGGAACTGGAACCGAATTTATGGTTTTCCGGTTTCTCGATTTTCTAATTCTAGTTCCGGTTTTTCGGTAATTTTTGACGCTCCTAGTTTAAGTAACTGAATTTGAAGGGAATTGCATCTTTGAGAAAAAAAACCCAGGGCATATTATTAACCCATGACTGACTATGTAATGAAAAAAGTATGCACGGCAAAGTATGTACACCAATTTTTTTTTTTTTTTTATTCAACTTGGGGAAAAGAAAGGAAACAAACAAAAAAAATTAAACAAATTAGAAAAGAGATTTTTGCTTCTCCTAATTTTTAAAGCCGAAAAGAAAGAAGAATTGTCATAAATGTTTCTAAATATTAAGTAAGAAAGAGACGCTGGCGGCAGTCGGCAATCACAACGCACAAGCCCATTTTGTACACCCATTTGCTTATAGAAACAGGACATAGACATAGCTAGGTTCACTCACCTTCAATTGCTAACAGGGTACAATAATTACGCTGAAGTACAGGCATTCCTTCAAATCTGAATTCTGACGTTCTAAAAGCCTTAAAATATTACAATTTTACAAGCTCTCTCTTTCTTTCGAGACAGTCTTCTAACCAGCTCTGTTCACTTCGAGCATTCATGGGATTCGAAGGGGATATCTCTTATCTGAGCTGGTTGGTATTGGAGGCAGCCAAAAATTGAAAGAGGGAACGAAAAATGTAGGCAATGTCTGAGCCCGGGTTCGAACCGGGGACCTCTAGTGTGTGAGACTAGCGTGATAACCGACTACACCACCCAGACGAGATGTTAAATGTTTCCGTTAATACTATTATATAGGTTTCTTTCCGGATAAAATATTTGAATAAAATATGGAAAATTCCGATGACTTTTTGAAGGTCTTTTGCCCCTTTCTTTCTTTTTCAGCATACTGGGAAGCGTATCGATCAGTAAAACCATTTTCTGTTCGTCTTCAACAGCAGCTCAGAGATCGTGCATTCTAGTCCTAGGGCTTGTTTGTCTGTTTGTTAGTTCGAAATGTCCATCTCGTGCTTCTCTCTCCTCTTCTGCCTCCCTTTCTTCACCTTCCTTACTATCCACTCCAAACCAGTCACCTCACCTTACCTCTCACCCACCACGATCTTCCCCCATTACCAGAACATGCTCAAAACTTTCAAAATTTTCATCTACACCCCAAACGAGGCCTTCACTTTCAACACCCCTGCTGAGTCACTCTTCTACGCCTCTCTTCGGAACAGCCCGTTTGTCACCCATGACGCCGAAGAGGCTCACCTCTTCTTCGTCCCTTTCGCCTCCGGTCTCTCCACGCGATCCATCGCGCGTGTCATTAGACGTCTTCGGGAAGAGCTTCCGTACTGGAACCGTACGCTCGGTGCCGACCATTTTTACCTCTCGTGTGCCGGTTTGGGATATGAATCGAACCGAAATCTCGTTGAGTTGAAGAAAAACTCGGTGCAGATCTCGTGCTTCCCTGCATCCGCTGGTAAGTTTATCCCTCACAAGGACATAGCCCTACCTCCATTTCCGAAATCTAACGTGCCGCAGGCTCCGGCGAACAGAACCGCGAGGTTTCTGGGTTATTTTGGGCACAGCGGGGTTAAAGAGTCCAGTTTGGTCAACGAGTTGGTTAATGATCCAGACTTTCTGATCGAATCCGAGCCGTCAGATCAGCTCAGTTACACGGAGAGACTAGCGAGCAGTAAATTTTGTTTGTTCGAGTACGGAGGCGATGTTTCGGGAATCGGAGAGGCGCTGCGTTTCGGGTGCGTACCGGCGGTGATTACTGACCGTCCGATCCAGGACCTGCCATTCTTGGACGTGCTGAGGTGGCAGGAGATCGCGGTGTTTGTCCCTGTGGGAGGGGTCAAGGAACTGAAGCGTGTCTTAGGGCGCACGTACGGAGATCGGCACGAGCAAATGAGCAAATTAGGTGTGAAGGCGAGTGAGCACTTTGTGTGGAACAGGGTGCCACAGCCGTTGGATTCGTTTCATACGGTGATGTATCAGCTGTATCTGAGACGGCATACCATAAGATACCCTCGGAGAGAAAGGGATTAGGATACCCAAGATGTCTTGGGCGCAGTGGCGGAGCCACATAGGCATTTGGGGGTGCCAAAGATTTTAAATTTTTTTTTCCCAAAATTAAAAATAAATAAATAAATTTCCAAGCTGCTGTGTATGGTAAACTTTAATAATGCTGAAACTTTTTTTTTTTTTTTTTTTTGAATAGAAGGAGATTTCATTACTTAAGAAGAGCCTTGCTCAGTGAGTACAAGATCCCTAATGCATAAGGGGAAATTATCAGTCCATAAAATTGCTTGTTGGATAGTAAAAGCCAATTGTGCTAGGCTATGTGCCACACTATTACCCTGGCGATGCACGTGAGAGACTTTCCATTCCATGTGTTGAGATAGCTTCTGTTTTGCCTCCTGCAGAACATGCCCATAGCTCCCCAGCCAAATCCCTTCATTCTTTATGCATATGTATGGTAACCAAAAAAAAATCCTTATCTAATACACATGCATGATAAATTTTAATATCCATTGTTTATTTTGTTGTTTAATGTTTATAAACTTTGATTGTCTCTTACGAGGTCGTGATTTAACCTGAAAATTTTAGGTTCATGAATAAACTTTAGGTTTATGAATTGATTGATTTAACTTGCCAAGAGCTTCAATTTAGATTCAATACTTGATAATTTTGTACTTCTAAGAGACCGTAAAGTAGAGTTTTAGACTTTTTTTTTTTTTTTTTTTGATACATATAGTGCTGACATGTTACATGTTTAATATATCAATTTGAGCACATATTTATGAACTTTTATAAATATTTTTTTATGTTGCATATATTATGTGAATTACCAAATTTTTAAAGTGGAGAAAATTTTAAGACACTAAAAAAATTTTAGTTGTCTGACTCTGCCACTGCTTGGGCGGATGATGGACTCACTTCTGTTGTATAGATATTGTTGTATTGGTTAATCAAACTTGGATGGTTGACATCGCGTAAACTGGATTGTGGTAAATCAAGCTATTTTTTTTGAAGTAATTTCCTGGCATATAAACAAAAAAATTTCAAGTCATTTCTTGAGCTATGTATGTCGATTAAAATTTGAAGCAGTTCTTCGTCGAAATTCACTTTTCATTAGGCCTATGTTTTTGTTGGCCTATTTATGTATTTACCTTGTTCCATTGTGTTCTTGTATTATCTCATCTATTAATAAGAAAAGACCTGTATTTTTATGAGATAGCTTAATCGGTTATGGACTACACCTCATAAAGCGAAAGTCATTAGTTTGAATATTTTCTCTTCCTTATTTTATATGGACATGTAAAAAAAATAAAAATAAATAGACCCTTTTGAAATTAAACTATGTGTCTGATAATAGAAGTAGGTAGAACACTTGTAAACAAATAAGACGCTCAATATCAAAAAATAAATAAATAAAAATAAGACGCTCAATATGTAATTAGTGACAGAATCATTATTGGCGCGAAGAAAGTAGTATTATTTATTACTAACTAAAGCATTAACACGTAGCGGCAAAAAAAAACAAAAAAGGGCATTAACCTGTAATTGGTGGGAGTGAAAAATAAGATAAAAAGTGAGGGCACAGCTACAAAATCAGCAAAATAAAATAGTCGATTGCGTTCAATGCGCTACTCTCTTGGTCCCAAAATGCCGTCGTTCCGCTTTAATACCATCTTAGCTTTCCTTCCAGCCCCAAACCCGTCATCCTCAGCTCACGAACCAACCAACCAGTCGGTAAACTCTCTCACTCTCTCTCTCTCTCTCTCTCTGTGCTTGTGCGTGTGTGCGTCTCATTATATATAACTCAATGTTCTCCCGTTGAATTCAGGTTCCAGCCAAAGCGCAATGGAGGAAGGTATTGGCCACCGTCTCTATCATTATCTCATATCTGATATACGTATATATACATGTAAGGATTTTGAATCCTTTGCTTTTTCTGCGGCTAATGATGTGTGTCTGTGTGAGCCTCCATAGGTGGAGATGGTTCGCAGAAAGCTTCAGTGACTCCGTATGAGGAGGCGCTGGATGCCTTGTCCTCTTTGATCACGAAACGCAGTCGTGCTGATAAGAGCAACAAGGGTGACCGCTTTGACCTCCTCTTCGATTACATAAAGGTGAAAATCTGTGCCATTTGGTTATGGAATTTCTTTCTTTGCTACAAATCGGAGTAACGGAAAATACGGTAAAAATTGAATGTGTTATGGTGTTTGGACTGTAATAGATGCTGGAATTGGAGGAGCCACTTTCACAAATGAAGATTATCCACGTGGCTGGCACCAAAGGGAAGGTACCAGATCTTTTGTTTCGGAAAGAATTTTTGCTCTAATTTGTTCTTTGCATTTCCATTTCCATTTTTCTGTTTTTCAATGAATTGTGTTGTTCAAAATGTGATATAAGGGTTAAGTTTTGACGAATTAACTTTTTTGATAAGTAAGTATTGAAGAATTAACTTCATTGTGATTTTCCTGAGTGTGTGTTCTTCTATTTTGAACGGGAATCTTTTTCTTACTTTTCATGTCATTTGGTTTATACCTTGCCAATTTGAAATGTGTGAATGAATTTGCATTACCCCCTGCACTACTCTTATCAATTAAACCTAATTCATAGCAGAAATGTATGGAGAGATTAATTATACTCATCGAACTTGTTTGCATATGCTGTTACACTAATTAATCTTTTATTTGGGGCTTGAAAAGGGATCCACATGCACCTTCACGGAATCTATATTACGTAATTGCGGATTCCACACTGGGCTTTTCACGTCTCCTCACCTCATTGACATCCGAGAAAGATTTCGTTTGGATGGGTGAGTTTTTTAAAATCCTCAAACAGATTTGTTTCGTATTATACATACGTTAACTGGTGAAATCAAATATTTTGGTTTCTTTTCTTTCTCAGAATTATGTTAGTAATTGTCTAATATGTTAACTATGCGGGTTCATACTAGTGAACTATATGATTTCAGGTTTTTATTTAGTAAAATTAGACTCATAGTGTGCTCTGTTTTATCTTAAACTCAAAATGATTGTCTATTCTTGTTTTTAAGTGATTAGTTCTTCTCAATGGTCGTGCACTCGTGCTTTCATTGTTTTAGCAAACCTTTTGGACCTACTAGAAGTCCTAGCGCCCTTATGTCTCTCCTGAGGCACAAAGTTTTTTTTTTTTGTTCTTATAAAGTTTTTTTTTTCTCTGTTCTGATTTCACAAATTCTTTGCATCATACCTGTTAGTGCTATGACTAATATTTCTTGTTCCATTTGGCTCCCACAGTGTTGACATATGTGAAGAGAAATTTTTAGCATATTTCTGGTGGTGTTATGATAGACTGAAGGTATGTTTGTGCCCAGATTTGTGTTTTTCCCCTTTTTTCTAATTAAATCTTTCCTGCACTCTAGCTTGGACATGGTATTCAGAGAAGAAATTGAGCAATTATTTACGGGAGTATTAGAAAGGACATTTACCAGTGATGTTAGTGATATTTGGTCTAAGAATGTAATTTAAAAACTCTTGTAGCTGCTTTTAAGTGGCAGATTAATGGAAAAAATACAGATGAAATCCTGTGAGACGATTCAAAGTGGCATAGCTGGTGTGAAGTGTCCAACATCAACAAAATGAATATTTTTGGCATAGTATATCACTAGTCTTTTTAGTGCAATACGTTCAGTAAATTTCCAGTAAACCAAAATTAGAGTACTGCAGAGCTCTTGGTATATGTTTCTGGTGGTTCTTTGATGTTAACTTTGACTTACCAAAAAAGAGAGGTGTTAAAATCAAATTGAAGGATGTAGTGCATGACAAGATAGTGATCAAGTGAAAACAGACTCGTGAGCCTTCTACAAAGTCTTTGTTGAATTAAGTTGAGGCATCATATCTCTGAACAATCTGAGATGAATAGCTGGCTTTGGTTGGTGATTGGGTTTGCTTAAGTTGTCTGACCTGATCAACATGAAACAAGATTGAATGTAATAATTAGCTTATTCTCACACACTCTTCCAAGCTTTTAAACCATCGTAACAAATTCATGTTCTGAAAAAGAAAAGTGGTATCTTAATTTTATTTTAATTGCTTTATTTGCTGCAATATCATATTGATAAATAAAAAATGCTTTTGATTTTATTTTTGAACGTTTTTCATACAATAAGTTTACCTAATATGCTTAATTCTTGTGGTTTCTCTATTTGTTGGTATCTAGGAAAGCACCAATGAGGATGTACCCATGCCCACTTACTTCCGTTTCCTTGCCTTACTTGCCTTCAAGATATTTGCAGCAGAGCAGGTTTGAATGTTTGATGTGTATCTTCCAACTTCTCTGCACAGGGTTTTTTCTGTATGAACAAATTCATAGACTTTGTTGCTATCAGAGAAGTGGAATAAAAAACAACCTCTTAAGTCTAATTTTCAATGTAGGTAGATGTTGCTATCTTGGAGGTTGGATTAGGTGGAAAGTTTGATGCAACAAATCTGGTACGTGTATTGTAGTCAGTAAGATGTTTAGATTAAATTCACCTTGAACATGGTTTGCCATTGATATTTCCTATAGAGTTAACATCAAGGATAACCTGATATTGATACCATAACATTTCAGGTTCAGGCACCTACCGTGTGTGGTATATCTTCCCTTGGGTATGACCACATGGAGATTCTCGGTTAGTGCTCTAATTCTGTAGCCTAGGCAATTTCTTTTAAATACTTAAGGTGAAGCTGTTGCAAAATGGAAATCATGAGTATATATAATTTTTATTTTTCTATAAAAGAGCTAATATTTTATGTTGAGTTGTGATTTGCAATATGCTCACTAGTAGTTGAAAATGAGGAAATTTTTTTTTTTTTTTAAAAAAAAAATATAAATAATCAAAATATCATTAAAAGTGTAAGGCGCGACCTGGTACACATGAAGTATACAAGAAAAAACACCTAACTAATAAGAGCAAAAATAATAAAGAAATCATGATAACTAATCGAAAAATAAAAGCAGCTGCCCAAAGATACAAAATATTGAAGAATAATGACTTAATCTTCTCCAAAGTCTTCTCACAATCTTCAAAACTTCTGTCGCTCCTTTCTCTCCAAAGGCAAGTGGTCGTCTATATTATGCTTCTTCATTGTTGCACTGTGGTCCCAACTTGTCAGGTTTGCTTTGACATAGCTGGTAATGTCAAAAACTATGAAATATCCTTTAGACCTGAAACATAATTTTTTGTTGTAAGATTTTTAGTTTTCTTTCAATGAATTGGTCGGAACCTTGTGTCTGCATCCATGAGCTGCCACATTTTGTGGGGATAAGAAACTGGGAAGCTTGTCTGTCTGTAAGCCCTTAAGAGCTGTTGAGCTGAAGAAGGCATAGTTAATGCTGGGACATGTTTTGCACCTGAATTTTATTATTAAGCCTTCTAGGTGCTTACGTCAGAATTTAACTAATAATATGCTTGTGTTAGACTTCGCAACTGTACAAAAAGTATTGTAAACATATGTTTGAAGGTGGTGCTAGAAGACTAATTTGCTGTATTACGTCTAAGTGCTTGGTTTTCTTTGCTGGACACTTCAAACAGGAAACACTCTAGGAGAAATTGCTGGGGAGAAGGCTGGCATCTTCAAGGTGTTCTTTAGAGTTTGAAGTCCTTAAAAAATATGGCTATAGAAGTTGCTTCTTATGTTAACGCTTCAGTCACTTCTATGAGTCTTCTTTATACTTGTCTGTCCTTTCTTCTGTTGCAGCACGGGGTTCCAGCCTTTACTGTGCCTCAACCTGATGAAGCAATGCATGTACTTGAAGAGAAGGCTTCCCATCTGGATGTAAGCTGCACAGTTATTTCATTAGTTAGTTCTGTTTCCCATACAGTTGGAATGTGCATACAGTGAACTAGGCTCAAGACTACAATGATTGAAGTACTAGTGTGTCTGCAGGTCTAATGAAGAAATAGGTGTTTTTTATAACATGAAATGAAAAATTGGTTAGTCTATTATGCTTAGTTGAGTTTCTTTTTATTTGTCAAACAACCAGGTAGAAGTGTTGAAACAAATTTTCTGATTTTTTTTTCTCTCTTTAGAACTTTCCAAACCTGACAAAGTAATGACATTTTTGAAAAGGTGTTTAGTCTTCATCGGTATTCTTGGTTGTTCAATCATGGCTTATATTGCATTATGTTGAAGTCCTAATATTCATGAGGTAGATTTGTTTTGGATTGTCAAAAATTGCTAACTGATAAACAGGATTAGAACTTGAGGCCTGTCTTTTAGCTTGAAAAAAACCTTCCATCTTCCTGCTTTTCAGTTTTCTGACCTTTATTTTAGAGCATCTTCAATGTGCATAAGATTCTTAACAAGGTGAGGAAGTGCATTTTACCCATTTAAATCTAGCTGTCTTGGTTGCCCTAATAAAAGGTAGCATCCTCTAATGAGCCGAGAAAATCATGCGGTGTACAGGTACATCTTCAAGTGGCACCACCATTAGTTGCTGACTTACTGAATGGTATGAAACTTGGTCTTGAAGGTGAGCATCAATATCTGAATGCCGGTCTTGCTGTTGCACTATGCTCCACTTGGCTTCAGAGAACTGGCCATCTTGAATTCAACTACCTGGCACGAGCTGTAAGTTCTATACATGAGAGCTCTCATCTTCATCCCACGATTTGTCATCTCAATATATTTAATTTAAAATTGTCATGGGGCAGAGCTCTTTGCCAGAGCAGTTCATCAAAGGTCTAACAGCAGCTAGTTTGCAAGGGCGGGCTCAAATTGTCCCTGACCGACAAATTGACATTGAGAGCCCAGGAGATCTGGTGTTCTACTTAGATGGAGCCCATAGTCCCGAAAGCATGGAAGTATGTGCAGGGTGGTTTTCTCTTGCCATTAAAGAGGACAGCCAGCAACAGAACTTGAATTATCAGCCGCAGGATAATTCTAGATCCTCTCATGAATTGATACAAAGGCACCCTGGTGAAAGATCCAGGAAGAACTCCGCACAGGTAGAGCACAGAATTCTGAACCCAGTTAAGTCCGTATCATTTTGATGATGTCTCCAAATGAGTTGAATGTTCATTTGCTCAAGAACTTCTGAGATAGTAATGATTGTTTTCATATACATCTAACTCAGGTGAAGGCAAATAAATGTCATTGTCAGCATGGTTTTTTATTATTAGTAATCGAGATATCATAAAAAGCATAGGGCACCCCATTGCCAACATTTAAATTAGAAACTAACGTTGCTTTCAACCCAAAAGCCTTGTAATATATTTGTGTTCACACTCATCTGTGCTCTTGTGTGCTTTTTATCTATTTTTGTGTACTTATCTGAGAGCATTATTAATTTTAAAATTGATATTGAAGAACACTTGGATTGCATTTGGTTGCTTGGAACGGGAGATTTAATTATGGATTTTGAAGTCCCTGATTCCAAATATACATTATTTGTTTTGAATTTGAAATTAAATTTTTATGGAAGTCAAATCCACGTAAGCAATTCCATGCTCGAATTGAATGTATAATATGCTGAAATTTACTAATAATATTTTGTTCCCTTTTACTCTATACCAATACAATTATACCAATATTTTGACCTTTATACTCTGACGCTTCATTTCATTTTTGGGTGGTATTGAGCTAAAGTTGTTGAAAAATACCTGCAGATACTCTTGTTTAATTGTATGTCAGTGCGAGATCCTCAATTGCTTCTTCCGCGCCTGATGAAAACATGTGCCAATCATGGTGAGTGATTGAGGAAGAACCATCTTTAGATATAAATCTTTCACAGAACATAATGACCTAGTAATGGAATAGTATGACTTGGACAAAGTGCATGGCATGTAAGCAGTGCTACAAAATTTTCCCTGGTGATCAATAGATAAGATTATGAACCATCCAGTGCTAAATGCTCTAAAACCAAAAATAAGGATCAACGCATCCGAAGAAGAGAAAATCTGCCTTTAATCTTGATGGGATTCATCAAGAAATTTTCAATAAAAACAAATTAGTTTTGATATTCATGGAAGTAATGAATTTTTGGTTTAAATTTTAGGTGTACACTTCAAGAAGGCACTATTTGTACCAAATCTATCAGTGTATTATAAGGTTGGATCCCATGATTCACTACCCATTGATTCTCAAGTTGATTTGTCATGGCAATTCAATCTTCAAAGAGTGTGGGAAAACCTCATGCAGGGTAACCAAGGTATCAAGTGAATATGTTGTAAATAATTTTCTTATATTGCAGATTTTAGAGCTCCAAAATTTTCAATTGAAGGCACCTTTTTTTTTTTTTTTCTTCTGATCAATTAATATATCACCTTAATTTTGAGTGAACTAAATCATTCTCAGCATGGGCTGAAATCTTCATACTTGGGCCGCCTAATACATAAGTTCTCCAAAACTTTATCTGTCTTTGATATACATAATATAGACCAGAGTGCATTTGAGACAGTTTAAATTGGTTTGCATTTGACTTAATATAGGTGATGCCAAGAGCATAGATGCTGATTGTGAAGAAGTAAAAGATGCTACAAAACTTAGTGTTAAAAGTTGTGAGAACAGTGCAGTGTTTTCTTCTCTCCCAATAGCTATTAAATGGCTCAGAGACACTGTCCAACAGAATCAATCTATTCGTCTTCAGGTAATGCCTTTTCTTGTTGGAGAATATTACATGTTTGGTATAAAAAAACCTGTTTGGCAAATATCTATTTTCCTCTCTGGAACATATAGTCGGTTCCTCACTACTATTGTTGCGGTTGTGGAGTAGTCATATTGATAACAAGTGGAATGCCTTATTTTGCTGGTATAAGCCTGCCACTTAAATGGAGTTTTCAGATAGTACTTGCAAAATGTAAAATATATATGTTTCCTGCCATTTCCATGAAGTTTGACAGAATTAATGGGAGTGCTTGTGAAATTTAAGAACCTCATCTGAATGCGCCATGTATACAGTGCCCAGTTGAAAATCATGGTTACACAATTTTATTTATTTCCTTGACCCACAACCTGATTGATTTGATCATGATACTGGCTTTGATCAATTCATCACACTTGTGCTGAGTAATTGCTAAAATTTGCAAAGCCTACTTTTCAATGGATTAAACCACTAGTAGTGTTAAATTACCACTTGTCCTAAAAGTTTAAGTCGATAGAAAGTACTGAATTTAATTCTTTAATTTATGTTTCAACACTCCTCCTTATGTGTAGGCTCAATTTTTTTCTTAATAAGTGAGGTCTAACATGTAAAATATTTATTTGAAAGAGGAGGTGAATGACAGAGACAAGGTTTGAATTCATGACCTTTGCTTTGATACTATGTTAAATCATCACTTATTCCAAAAACTTAAGCTGAAGGGATGAATTTAATCATTTAATTTATACTCTAACGTAATGATATTTTGTTTCATCTACAACTATTTGACTTGGGTATCATGGGAAGTGCACCGAGTTTCTTGCTTGTCTCTGTATCGTGTTCCTCATGTTCATATACAACTTTGTTAGACTGGAATTAAGTATCTTACTCCGTTTATTTGACTGTCTTTTAACACTGTTTTAATTGATTCTTCAGGTCCTTGTGACCGGATCTTTACATCTTGTGGGTGATGTGTTGAAATTAGTCAAGAAGTGAGTCTCGGGACCACTTGAAGTCCTGTAATTGCATGTTCTTTGTACCTGCAAATTGCAAGATGTGCTGGAATTCATGGTTGGAGGCAAGAAGAGTTGGGTCATCTTAACTTTCTAGTGAGTTCTCTCTGACATTAAGTGCATGTTAATTTGCGTTCACTGTGTGCAGTTGGAACTGCTAGCCATTCATGTCACCTTCCTTGGGGGCATGAGAGATGACCCTTCTCGGCTGATAAAGTTCTTTAATGCCTTCATTCATATGGGGAATATTTTTTGCGTTGTTTCAGTGCCTCCAGAAAATGAGCTGATTTGATAGTGTGCTAGAGAACCTAAATCCAGAAAATTGGGTCCACAGACTTTTCAATAGTGTTTACAGCACAAATTTGTAATATTTTCCAAAAGGGCAGAAGTCCGTCTTTATTCTTTTCTTAATATTTTCCTGAAATGCAGCGACACTGTATATTTCGAAAAACACCTCATCCAAAAATTACCGAGCAAAATGATGGGATGGAATGTTTGAACAGAATTATAGAAGCTCAAAGTGGGCCTGAAAAAACACATTGTGTTGTCGAAAGGCAGGTTTCTCTGTTTTTAATAATAAACAGGGAGATATTTCGAAAGGGAAATAAATAATAATAATAAAAAAAAATTAAAAAGAAATTAGCTTACTTTGGCTGTTCAAATTATTTCTCGTCTGCAAGATTAAGGCGAGAAGCATTTTAATGTGGGATTTACATTTAAAATTGTTTAAATTATTTGTTAATGGCTTTAAAAAAAAAAAAAAAGTTTTAAAAACTGAACACTGTTACCAAAAGAGGCTTATAAAAACAGAAAACATATTTGTTAATGGCTGTTTGTTGAAATTTTTGTTGTCTATTATGGGTTATGTTCTCAAAACAAAAAATTAATAAACACTCCTAAAACACTTTCGTGCCTCACCAAACACTTTCAAACAAAAAAACTCCCCAAAACACATTAACAAATATACCCCATATTTCCTAATGAGCTAAAAAGTATTGGGCAGAGTAGAATTACGATGAGCAAAATAGATCACACTTGACTCTGCCAACATCATCTACTTGCAAATTCTCGGAGCAGCAATACGAATTTAATGATTTTAAATTGAGAGACAGCAAAGCAAACCAGAGCTCATTACATCTAATTCAAAGCTTCATGACTTCCATCAAAACAGAATAAAGACCTTCATGGCAACTAAAATAGATAGACACTAATATTATCACATATTCTTGATGAAAGCCACACAAGTCAAAGATCTCATTCATTAGCTGAAATATACATCTCTGTACATGTTCCAAAACCCCCTACCTCCAAAACCATGCATTTTTCTCCCTCTTTTCTTTTGACTCTTTTTCTCACTATTTTTTCCTCCTTTTTTTTTTTTTTCCGTGCGGTCACACTCTGCTCCACTATATTGCTGAGAAAAGCAATCCTAGCACCAGTAAGAGAAAGGGCCACTGCTAATGTGTGAATTATAAAATGAAAAAACTGACGGGCCCCCAAATACTCCCAAAAATTAAGGGTAAACAAAAATCACGATAACAAGGCAGCCTTCACTAATGATGCTTACAGCAATTGCCGGAGCTGCTGGTTTTCTTTCCGCAGTGACTTAATTTCTTTCATTAGCTCAGCTTGGTTTTCCAAAATCGAGCTCATTACACTTGACATTTCCATCTGCTCCAGGTTGTCAGAAATCAATTCAAGGAAAAAACAAAAGCAAAGGAAACAAGGAAACTGATACCAGGTTTACCTCCTGCATGTGAAATTGTCTTAGAATTTCGATATGAAGGTTCCTCATATCTTCATGTATGGACTTCTGAAAGGAATCAAGAGTTTCTTCAAGAGTGCGTTGAAAAAGCTGAAGTGTGAAGGAGGATCCCTGCTGTGCATCCGGTTGTGGGGCCTTCAGGGGTTGTGAGATTCCTCCCTGTAACATGAAATGCACATCAATTAACTAATTAACTGCCATAATCTAACAAAAAGCAGAGCAAAACTAGCTTTGTAGATGTCTGATTTTTGTCATCATAGATTCCATCACCATTTAGCACTTTCAATGGCAGCACACAATCAAAACCACCCATATCAACTAAGGCCCACAGGCCACTTGTACTATAGCCAATGCACAATGGTGAAGGTATCTAAGACAACAAAGCATCAAGATGATCAATCAATGCTTGCACTCTTCTATTAATGGAAACACCTGCTATTTACATGCAAGCATAGAAAAAAAAAAAAATTATCTTATGCACCCAATCTTCATACATTCACTGTCGAAAGAGTTCCTGATTCTGTGGCAACCATTGTATCAGATTTTGCCAACAAGCTATTTAAAAGTTCTTCCCTGGTTTCAGCTCCTGTTTTCTTCAATTTTGGTGAACCTCCAGAAAGTGATGTCCCGTCGCTAAAGGAAGATGCAGTGCTTATTCTCTCTGCATAAGTAGAATATCTTCGAGGCAGGGTCATAGAAGCTGGCCCTAGGGAATCAAGGTTAGCCTGTCCAGTGATGCCTTTGTTACCAATAGACAGAGACATGGAACTAGGGGATAAGTGTTCTGGAAATCCCAATGAGGTCTCCTGATTTGAAGAGACATCTTTGGTGCGTAAATTTGCAAAACTGAAATTTGAATTTGTCAAGGAGCTAATACTCGTCTGACTTGTTGACAAGGACAGATCTTGTAATCCACTAAACATTGACCCTGAAGACTGAGCAGCAGAACCCAACATTCCAAAACGAGATGGCAATGTGCCTTGCTGACGTAGTTGAGCATATTTATCGGGCAATTTCTCGCCACCCCAAGCTTCTGGAGGAGTGATAGAGAAGTCTTCGTTTTTCGAAGATGTTGTAGGAGTTGAACCCAACAGTGGAAAGGAAGATTGGGTGTCATCCTGCACAAAGTGGTAAAGAAAAATCACCATTAAAAACATTCAATTTAAAGAAGGGCATATAGGATTTGCAAAAACCAAGTTTATTGGGCAACCCAACTGAGCAAAACAGTATATGTCAAACCTTGGAAATAACTAAAAGAACCAAATCACTACTACACAGGTGCAACTACACTCCATAGATGGCCTATATATTTAGAATCAATTTACAGTGTTCAACCTTGATGCAATGAGATAATTGTCCAAAATCATATTCAATGGAATTTCAATTGTTCACTCAAAAGCAAGATAGAAGAAACCAAAACAGTTAATAAGAAGGATACTTAGAAAAGGCATATTAAACTTTAAAGCTTTGAATGGCATTTAGGGCATTGCAGATTAAGGCACTAGAACAAGTGATCTTACGTAAAATTAATTCATTAATGGTCCAACTATAAAACATTTTTCAACTAGTTTTTACTTTCTATAAGTTTGTAATGATAACTGCTTATGAATTAAACAGCATAAAATTAAAGGATATGAGCATCTAGGTCAGGATGCATACTTAAAACTCTGCATTGAAATTCAAAAGTTCAATATTTCATGCAATGAACATTCGTCCAATGGAACTAAAGCCAAAGGGAGTATTAGACCTGTTTAGAAGTTGAGCTGGATTTCCAATCGAATATTGGATGATCATTGCCACTATCCTCTGCAATAGGGAATCTCCTACTGGATGGAGGAAACAACAGCGATGAAGGCTTCCTGTCTACAACTAGATGATCCTTCTTGGTTCCTTCACGGTCATCCCACAACTTGTCAAGTGAGGGTGTTATTGGCTGAACATCGACAAGAGGGGAAAACACCTCCATATCATCCTTGAAGTTGTAATTGGAATGAGGAGCATGTAACCTCGTCAATGTTCCACCTGGCCACAAAAGGCTTCGATGTGGCGTTTCCTCCCCAGTAGATGCAAATACAGAGCCAGTTGCAGTGAGTGAAGATGCTTCAACTGAGGCACCCAATCGGCCAGAATTCCGAGAACTGGATACTGCTGTAGACAGAGAAAGGCTTGATGAAGTCACAGAAGGAAGTGGGTCAGGCATAAGGATTGAATCTTCAACAGCATCTCCAATAAGGGCAGTCTCGGCAGTGCAGTTACTTTCATTTACAATAACAGGTTTTGACCTCTGCCAGCATAAACTTGTAACAGCCTGATGAATACTTTGAATGATTAGTATAAACAAAGACCAAGACATTAAGGTCCTAAAAGTACCTTAGAAAGAAAACATTATTATGTCTTTAATGCAAACCATTTAAAGGGAAAACACCATTTTGTTGGTAGTTAGAGGCAAAACCCTTGAATGGCCATCGACCAAGTCAATACAATCCAATTGCATAGAAAGTGTGTTCTTATCACAAACTCTCATAGTTTTACCTTAATTTTTTTACGAGTAATTCAATCTCATTAGAAAGCATAGAGGGGCGCGAAGTATACAAAAGAGACCCCTGTTAGAGAGAAAAAGAAAAAGAAAAGTACAAAAATTCAGAAAAACTGGAAAAATGCGGACTATTGCATGCTGACATCCATGCATAACGTTCTTTAGCTCTCATGGTTTTCCTTATGTTAGCATCCAATTAGTTAACATAGCATTTGAACCTCCATCTAATTCCATTCACTATCATGGGCAAAGGTCTTATAACAACTGAACCATAAACTGAATCATCCTAAGCAACGCAACTGTCATTGAAACATTGTTATTAAAAAAAAAAAACAAATTATCTACATGCATAGAGATTTAGGGGATCATCTATGAATGTGTAGACACATGTACAAGTAGAGCACCAGCATGGTCAAAAAGTCCAAGAATCTAACAAGTCAATCTTTAAAATCAGAATACAACCACACGACAACTAAATTAAATAATTCAATCTACCCTTAAATCTCAATCTCAGTCTTTGACTAAAAAAAATTACAAGTTTTATTTATATTTCTTAAAAATTACAAACAACATAAAATTTGTGTAATATCTTGAAATGGTAATTGTATACGAATCATGCCTCTTTAAAGAAGCAGCTCATTGGCCATTTCTCTCCCTTTAATATCACACATCTCATTCTCATACTGCACACATGCCACATACCACACCTTAGACATAGCGTTAGGAAAGACAAAAAATCGAACATTTACACACTATATATAAACTTCCTTAATCTTATGGTTAGGAAAGAAGAATTTAAGTACGCTGAATCGATGTTGCTTGTGAGCATAAAGCAACAAAACATGCTTATATAGAGAGGAAATCTACCTCTGAACCACCATAAGCATGAAGAACAACAAAAGGCTGTGGTTTTCCACGAACATCATAGAACACCACCCGGCCATTACTTGTTCCAGCTGCAAGAGTCCAACCATCATCTCTAAATGCCAATGATGAGAAAGGTGCCTCATAAGGAATGCAAGATGAGGGTCTTCTAGACCCTGAGTCATAAGTGTATAGCTTTTTATCCAGACCAACACTAGCAATTATCTGTCATGAGAAAAAAGTTTGGAAGGCCAGAATGCTTAACTATATATTCAGATATTTGGATCCAAAAAAAATCTTCACAATTTCATAGAATACAACAAAATTGCATTCATATCTATATAAAGCATAACAGGGCCATAAAAATGAGACCTTGTCATTGGATGGTGAGATGCTAACACCAGCAGTTGGCGCTGAGTGCTGCTTCAACCAAGAAACCTGCAAAATATATTTTTTTTAAAGAAAAAAACACAACAAAAACAAAACTTAAGTGTATAATTAATTCCTAACGCATCAGTTGCAGACCTAAATATAAATCATAAAACTAATGGAATGAACAAAAAAAAAAAAAATAACACAAGCTTTTTTATATTTTTTATTAAGTGGGTAACACAAGAAGTTAGTAATACAATTCTACCAACTTAATGAACACGCCTAGATTTAATATGGTTCCAGTTGGTAATTTAGAAAGTCAGTCCAAGAATATGGGTCCAACATTCTACTAGTATTGTTTTTGGAGAAGATCATGCTCTGCTGGAAGAAAAGCAAAGGCCATAACAAATAATTACGAGATTTAATTTCTCTGTATTTCAAAAGTTGCTTTGCAATCTGTGGCAGCAGACCTTAATCCCCATTCATATAAAAAACAAATACACATGGAAACACAAACACAAGTACAACAGGTATTTTCCAGCACAAAACTCTAGATTCACTCCCAAATCAAACCAGCCTAACCACAACTTGGATGGCTATGAAAATTTGAAGGAAGCATACAACTTATTCAGTGGCACTGGGCGTTTATTGTTTTGAACATGATTCAGTATTCATTTTATGAGAGAACATACTGCAAACCTTTGGATTGCGACCTGTTGTATCCCATAAATGTACGGTCCCATCATCACCAGCTGTCACCAAAAGGTGTCGACTAATCCGGGAATAATCAAGCACTCTCAATACCTGATCTTACAATCCGAAAGACAGAGAATCAGCTTGAAAACCAGAACTCGATACCATAAACACCACAACAACAGCATCAATATGCAACAAACTGAACAACCTGTTCATTGGGATCCTTGAGTTCAGCAGCCCTGGCACCAGATGCAAGGTTGTGAAGTATGAGATCCCCACTAACACTGATGGAAGCCAAGTGTTCATCCTTGCAGTTGTACATTGCACCCGTTATTGTATTGGTATGACCTCTCAACCATTTAATACATCGCTTCCTTTGTAAATCCCATATTCTTACAACATGACCACTTCCACCAGAACATATGTATCTGGATACCTTATTGCTGAAGCTGATAGCCATTATAGTCTCCTATAAAAATTAAAGGAAAAAAAAAAATCAACCACAACTAAAAAACTAACCCAAGTTCTCATGGGTGTACAAATTTAAGATACAAATGAAGAGAGATCAAGGACTCACCACCATGAATGGTCCTTGTATGAGGACACACACAAGAATTTGGTACCCTACATTCTCTCCATCAGGTGTTCTGTTATTTGGGTGGTACCTCATACTATCTTGTATCCCTTAGAAGGTTGGATAATTGATGATATAAGTATATATAGCATTCTTACACGGAAAAAGGCTACCCATGGTCATGTTTAATTTGATGCTCTCGAAAGCAAGAAACAAAAATCTTCGACAGGGTGGAGGTCCCTCCTCTCATGCAAAACATAGTTTTCTTAAATCTTTGGTAATTGAATGCAGGGTTCACGAAGATTCTGAAAATTTCTTTTGTTTCATTTCCTAGGTGAAATTCCAGAAGTTGTGTGGAGGATTTCAGTTTTCAGCTTCTGGACCTTGTACACACGCACACATGGGAGAGCAAAATATATTCTTAATTGCACTGCTCTAAGAGGCCTTATTGCTTAACGGAACCTTGGGCCTTTAATAACACCAATGCAGAGCATGGTTTCCCATCACTCCACAACATTTATTGAAAAAAATTCTTCAATTTGTATGTCAGGATGTCAGAGCTCAGTTCCTTACCTCTCTTCAGAAATTTTAGCCCATTGACAATTGAACAGCTATCACTTTTTATTCTCATCGACAACTCTGTTTATTCAAACACATTATACCATGCATACACATATCCATTCACACTTGTGCATGTTTTTGAATACTGGTGCTATAAACCCTAAGCACAAATTAAAATGAACAACCCCACACTTGCTAAACTAAAACAACTCCTAAATTCATAAAGAGCAGTCAAATGTACAAGTCTACCTGACCAGACAACTAAATTACCTCAATGTTGTCTCCACTGTCGGTACCAGCCACGGGAATAGTCCCCATGCTCTGCCCATTCTTACGCCACAATGAGATCTTCTTATCGTCTCCAGCACTGGCCACAACCAAATCTGCAACAATCACATTCCCAGTTGGATCAAATGAAAACCCCCCATTCTGTTGCCGATAAGTTGCAAAAGTCAAGTAATAATTCATTCAATTAGGTCTTAATTGTCTCCATTGCTTGGGAACCTAGAACCAAGTACCCCTTCCAACGAAATACAACCCCACTAATAGGCTTAATAGAGTTTAACTTTCCGTTTTTAAGAGGAAAAAAACGCTAATGATCAAAATCAGTACTCACTTCCATGTGCTCAGCTACCAACCCAACCCTAATCAACGAAGTACAATCTCACTACATGCTTAATTGAGTTGATTTTTCGTTTTTAAAGGGGAAAATGATCAAACTCAATACTTTCATTTTCTCAACCACCAAACAAAACCTAATAATGACAAATTCAGGAAATGCAATTTCAAGAAAGAAAATAGGAAAACAACCAAAAACCAGATAAGTAACAAATCTAGAGAGAGAGAGAGAGAGAGAGTAACTGGTGTGGTTCCACTTGACTGAATTGACGAGGCAACCAGGAGATGGAGTGTAGCTCAAAGTGCAGGGATCTCCGGCCTTCACCGACACATCGAAGAGCTTCACGGTGTCTCCTCCGCTCGCCGCCAGTAACGCCATTGATGGATCCGTCAAATTCATCGTCGCTTTCTTTTTCTTTCTTTTCCCTACGTTCTTGTAAACTTCACTAAACTGAGAAAAAAAAAGCTAAGGGAACCACCTAACCCGGATTTTCCCGGAAAATTAAATTCAGAGATGAATCAGCACATTTTACTTCGACAAGAATTCAAGGGAAAGTCAGATCGTTTTCAACATTTTTGGATTTGGTTTTTCCTGGGAAACCCTACGCACGAAGAGCGAAAGGTGTTGGGCCGTTGGGAACGAAAATTTAAAATGCCAGAGAGGTAAATAACTGGGCGCCTTTCTGATCGACGAGCCCAGATCTCTTTTCTTTTAATTTTTTCCTACTTTCACTCTATTAAATTAATATATAAAAATTAATTTGAATTTTCTTTTTCCAAATGTTCTCATATCTAATTTGGAGAAGAATTCTGATCTGTCATATCAAATTTGTTAAGAGTTTGCTGCAACCAAATGCAACTAAAATTTACTCTTTACAAATAAGTAAAAGTTTGTGGATCTGGCTAAAATAACAATGTACTTGAATCAACGGTCAAGATTGAATTTTAAAGTTGATTTACTTTTATAAGCATTTAATAAGAGAGAGAAAATGAAAAGAAATTTTGAGAAATTTAATTTTAACCGTTAATTTAACTACAGCATACATGCTGTTATTTTGATAACAGCATGTAAGCCAAATTCAAAGTTTTGTTTGGCTATGGATTTGCTGTTGCAGTGTTTGAGATTTGAAATATGGATTTAATTTAATTCCCAAAATTATTATTTGGATCACAGTATGAGTATACTACTTGAACTTGATATGAGTTTTAGAATTACAAAGGTAACATTATTGAAAATAAGAGGTTAAAAAATATTCATTGAAGTCTTCTCGAATGGGTCTTGTTGGCATCATTTGATCTGTAATTGTAGGCAAGCTTTTATAGCCAAAAACACGTGGAAAAACCGCGGCATTCCTCTTCCTCGTAAAATAAAATATGTCCAAAATACAATTTTGGTTCTTACCAGATTTTAATTTTATCCTTATACTATTCATAGTTTTAATTTAATCTTTTAAATATTAAAATCATTAATGCAAATGATAATAGTGTTGATATATAAAGCGTATTTGGCTCAAGTTAGATACGTAAAAATTATTTTTCCTTTTAAGACCATGATATAAATTATAATGTGTTAACGTTCTAAGAAATGTATACAAAATGCGTAGCAAGGAAATACAGATTTCGTTCTAAGCGTTCTTGCTACTGCAAAATCCGGTGCTATGAAGCAACAGCAGAAAAATTAATCAAATTGCCATAAATATGGATAGCCAGCAAGAAGACCGTGAATATGACACTAAAAAACTGTAAGTAATAAAAGGCTACCAATCACGATTTTTAACATAAAAAATAGCCTAAATTCATCGAGACAAACAGCTCACAGACATTTCATTGTGGGCAACAGAAACGGCCTCGTTTCTGTTGCTCACAGTGGAAAAAGCACAAGTATGAATTACCCAGTCAAATATATCTACAGAGTGTGTCACAGGTGAAGTGCTACAGGTAAAGCTAAACGAGCAAAAAGAGTAACGTTCTGCCTTGTGCCCTCCACACTACTGGTCCTAAGACCTGACAGGGAAAAGACATCTGCATGAGAAAACACAAATAAACAATGGTGAAGAAATACACCATTGATTGAGATGCAAGATATAATAAAGCACCAACAAAACATACAAGAGACCCTTGTTAAGACTGTTGCTAAAGATGAGATAATGCACATGTAGATCAACAGAATGCTTCATGCAAATTTCAGCTCATAATGATAGCCTACGAGTTCAAGAACCCGTATTTGTCCTAAATACAAATGTTGAGTTTAAATGAGGAACTTTCAACTGAGATTTTACTTCACATTGTAACTTGAGAAATTTCTTCTGTTTAGGTAAGCAGAGAAGAGATTTTTCCAAAAATATGTTAAATTTTGAATTTGAAATTTTCGAACATCTAAGTTTCCAAGTTTAAATTCCTTGGGAAAACATCATTGTACAAATTTTATCACCATTAACGTTCTTATACCATCCACTATTACTCTTTACATTGTTATCACCACCACTGTTACCACTGCCACCACCATTACCCACTACTGCCGGCAATATTACAAACCACTATTATCATCACCAAACCATCCACTACCATCATTGCCACCCACCAACACCAGGACACCGTACTACTACCATCATCAAGTCATTGCTATTATCATTACCATTGTTGTTTTTTTTTTTTTTAATATTATTATACAAACAATGAAAATATAAATTCAAGTGATTGGGGTTCTCATCAATTTTAAATCCCACCATTTCGAAGATTTTACAAATATTTCAAAATCTTCTTAAACACCACCTAAGTTATTTGCTGGGTAGAGAGTACAGCAAAAACAAAGTACATTATCAACCCCACACCCCCCCCAAGGCACCATACTACTACCATCATTAGGTCATTGCTAACATATTAACATCATTGTTGTTGCTACTATAATGCTCTAATTTCTTCTTCTTATTTTAAAATATTCACCCAAAGAATGAAAATTTAAATTCATGGGATTGGAGTTCTCATCAATTTAAATCCTGCCATTTCGAAAATTTTACAAAAATTTCAAAATCTTATTAAACACAGCCTAAGTTAAATAAAATATATTATATGGTATTCGAGGCAAAAATGAGTCATCCAACTTATCTCGCCTGTCCAAAAATTTCAGTTTCAAACAAAGAAAGAAGTACATTTGAGCATCTTCAATAATTTAGAGTTAAACTATGATTAGAATGAAAAAAAAAAAAAAAAAAAAAAAACCTTTGAAATTGAACAAAAACAAGGAAAAAATAAATATTTGATGAAAAATATGTTTTCTCAAAAATCTCTTTATAAAAATCAAACTTGGAAAAGAGCTTCTACCATAGAATATCTATGAGGCCCCAACAAAGATGCATGTTCAATGTTTGTTTCAAACCTTTGAATAGAGGTTAAAAGTAGCACGTAGTCATAAAATTTAAACTGAACAACTTGATTTAAAAGGAAAAACTACAAAGTTTTTGAACAACAATCCCCCTCCCAATGTCCCCAACCCTTCTGCAAGAGAAATAACATGATAATGATACTAAAAAAAATTGTGTAACCACCAAGACGCATACTTATCACAAAATAAGGGAAGGAAGCAGTAAAAATCAGCTAACCTTGGTTAAGACGAAGAGCATGGATGTAGCTACCATCAAATTTTGTTTGACATCATGAACTTGGTCTTTTTCTCTGCTGGTTTAAGAATCTGGAAAGAGCAGATCAAGTTTTCATCTACACCCATCATTGCACCGGCATTATCAAATTCACCACAATAATTGGGGGCTGAAAATATTGTAACAAGTTTCCTGTCGGCAAAGAATTCATACCCATCCTCCACAACCTATACCAAAGCAATTATTTACGTGTCCAGATTGAGTAGCATTAGTGAGTAGAACACGAGAGTGAAAATATAAGAAAAATAAATAAAAGAAAAGGCAAAGTCAATGACCTGATGGGCACGGCAGACAAGGTCCAAATCATGATGGTCCAAGAATTCTGACACCTTATCAGGGCCAAAGGTGTATGAGACTCCTCTATCATTCATTCCCCATCCTTTAACATCTCTACCAGGATCCGACCAGAGCAAATCACAAAGCAATCCAGTGTCTGGAACAGCAGTTGGACGAGGTAAATTTCTAATTTGATCTAAGTTTGTCAGATCAGGTGAAAGACCACCATGCATGCACAATATTCTGTCATCGACAAGAGCTGCCACAGGAAGGCAATTGAAACAGTCTGTAAAGGCTTTCCAGAGTCTCACATTGAATCGCCGCTTACATTCATCATAAAATCCATATATCCGATTAATAGAAGCACATTCGTGATTTCCTCTTAGAAGAAAGAAGTTCTCAGGATATTTAATCTTATAGGCAAGCAAGAGGCATATTGTTTCTAAACTCTGCTTGCCGCGATCCACATAGTCCCCTAAAAATAAGTAATTAGCACTAGGAGGAAATCCCCCATATTCGAAAAGCCTAAGTAAATCACTGTATTGTCCATGAATGTCACCTGAAAATAGAAAGGACAATTCACGCAGTCAGACAATACAAATCCAGTAAATTAGGACAATTAACACACACAAATGAACAATTACAATTGCCTCTGAGCATGAGATGGACAGAATTAGTCCTTAGTCCTACTGGAAATTGTTTTGAAATGCCAATTATAGTTCAAAGCCTGCTCTACTCACTCAAAACTAAATTGGGTTGAATTCAGATAAAGGAAATCATCTTGCCCTGATCCCTCTAATGATATTAACCGGGACATAACAAGGATTTCTCAAACAAATTGCTTACTCCCTAACCAGCCATGTTACCATTTTTCACGGTTCCATCGGACACTCATATTAATACATTGGCTAAGGTATCAATAGACCACGGATTTTAACAGCATATCTTGCAACCCCTCCCCTCAAAAGGTACCAAAAAGTACAAAGGCCCCAACCTCCATCCAAGTTCCCACATACTTCTTAAAGTGTTGGATTAATCAAAGTTGTTCAGCTCATTGAAATAACCATAATCTCCTACAAGAAAGTAGATATCAAACAACTAGCTTTAAGAGAAAACATGCGGAAACACAGCAGTGCGAACAAAACTCAGTTCCATTGAAACCCTCATATTTTTACCAAAAAACCAAAAAGAACAAAAAAAAAATCACCAAGAACCATTTCTTTCTTTGTTTAATAGAATGTCAAACTACTACTCTGCCACAACTTGAGGGCTCAATTTTCTTCAACTACTCTAAAAGATAACATTGTATATCCATCAACCAATCATATGAAGAAATAGAATACATCAGAAAAAAGAATATTCACATAAAAACCATCCAATCTTGAAGCTTCCATAAGAAAATTTCACCAAAGAAAAAAAGAAAAGGCAAAAGCAAAAGATAAGACAAGTAGTGCGCACCGCAAATCTTGATGGGTGCTTCGAGTTCGAGCAGGTTGGGCTGTTGAATAAAGATTTCTCTGGAAGCAACGCAGAGCTGCTTGATCTCCCCCTCCGAGAGCTGGACCTGCTTCCCAGGCCTCGCTGATCGGACCTCCGTCAGCCGTCTGATTATGTCGTCCAGTACCGCAGGGTCTATTACTCCCTGCCCTTGCGTCGCCATTGGACTCCGATCCTCCCCACCCCCCCTCGACGGCTACGATTAGAATACTAGAAATTAGGGAAACCCGGGGGGGGTTTGGGGTTGCTCAAGTTTTCAAGGTCCTGTTTGAGAGTTTTATGGTCTACTTTTTCGGTGATATAGAATATATTCTCGGGAAAGGAAAGTGAGAATGGGAAATAGAATTTATATATTCTTATTTTGGGTGAGATTTTCTGATTCTGAGAGGGAGAAATGAAGGCGCGTCAAAGGCTTTGAAGATGGAGATGCAGGGCTGCAACTCCTATGTGGCGGAGGCCGAGAGAGAGAGAGAGAGAGTATGATAGAGTATGTGGAAAACTGGAAGAGTTAGTAAACGGCGTCGCGTCGTAGAAATTTGAAATTTTCAGCTTTACGACACCTTTCGATCCGGGTTATCAATATTATTACTGGATTGATTCGTAATTACGCATTGATGGGCAACCTAAGCACTTCAAAGAAGCCCGGGCCCCCCAAGAATTTAGTGTTGTTTTTAGGAATTGAATAGTGCGCAAAAGAATGTTGCCAATAATTGGGCTTTAGGGTTGACAGGTAAGGACATTCTTGATCTTGGATCTAAAAGAAATTTGAAAAATACACTCCAAGTATGACCGGGGCAGGTGGGCCTCGCAATTGCCCTCTCAACATAAGGGTGTTCCAATTTGCTGCAATTCACAATTAGCCTCCTAGTGATCTTTACTTTGCTTTTTATTTATCAATTACTCCTAAATTGTCCCTTTTTTTTTTTTTTTCTAATTCCTAAATTGCCGTTTGACACTGTACTCTTCTCTCCGTATGAAATATAATCATCTCTATTTTAAAATAGAAATGAGTTATTTTATGGTTAGAATTTAATATTATTGTATTTAATAATATAGATGTTCTTCCAAAAAAAAAAAAATGATATAGATGTAAATAATGTTATGCAGGGGCAAGAATACCCTGACCTCGGCTCCACCAAAATTTAAAAAAATCTTCAAAAATTTTAACAATCTTAGGGGGGAGATATTTTCCTCTACAAATAGAGATAACCAGGCCCATTTTGACATGAATAATGTTATAAGTGGAGGACCCAGTAAATACTCACCTAAAAAGAAGGCCCACACTTAGATCAAGTCCAACCAGTATGTGACCGGATGAGTTTAAGCCACTAGGTGATCCAAGTAGCTAACAACCCAAAGGCCACTCATCTAGATCCGATCCAAGACACCATGATTCCTCCAACAAACGGTAGAGGACTCTAAAAGGTTTTATATGCAGGTATATAAGGCTTGAGGTACACAAATATCTATCGATTATATAGTCTATCAATAATACTCTCCTCACATGAGAGAGCTCTCTCTCATGCTCCTTACTAACTTGGGCATCGGAGTCCCTCCAATCTTTTACGGTTGGCGGGCTTTTGACGTCTTCTACCTCTTTTACAGACAAAACTCTTCATGGAAAAGCGGCTTGAGGCCATTGCTGGTTCATATATATTAGAAGATAAAATTTGATCAAGTCAAGCATATCTAAGTAAGGCAACAATCCCATGATTTACTCCTCCAAGTTTCATGGGATTACATATTACTTTCCATCACAACGGATGATTCATGCTATGATATATGGGATGTGTTCCCTTCATATGCCTATATATTGTTCTCTCCTATAACATTCAAATCACCGAATTTAATGTAGACAAAATGTAGTCTTATATTTTATCGTTGTGTTCTTCTTCCCTTTCTTTTTCTTTCTTTACAAATTTTCTTCTTTTCTTCTATATTTTCACAGTACACCAACTATAAGTATGACTTTTATCTCCCTATAATCATCATTGAATTTACGATAGATTATTATGAAAATTTGATCTACTTATAATTTTCAAAGTCACATCATGTTTGATAAATAAAATTAAGATAAAAGTTCTGCCTTAAAACATTATTCTTTTGACACACCAGGCACACTTCTCTTAATTTTACAAGCTTCTCAAGAAAAAGAAGCTACAATGGAAGACATATGTGTAAGAAATTCCATTTAAGTATGTCCTTTATGTTACATATATTATTGTAATTATAAAATTACGGTGTTCAATATTCTATTCCAATTTGAAGCTTATTATGTAAATCAAATATTATGAATTAAATGACTGATTTAATTCTTGTTGAACAAGTATTTGATTTCAATCAAATATTCTGAATTAAATCACTGATTGAATTCTTGTGGAACAAGTATTTGATTTAATTAATGATTTAATGTTTGTGGAATCAATTAGCTGTATTGATTGATTTTTTATTCCTTGATGGGAGGAATAATTAAGGTAACAGCTCTAATTGAGGGTCCCCTGACCTACCTATAAATAAGGCCTGTGTATTCCATCAATTAGCACTCACTGGAAGGCATAGGTCAGAAGAACCTCTCAATAAAATTGTTTAGTTTTAGTTTGATTGCTGTGGAGTCGTTCTTCAAGCTGCTTGAGCAAAGCAATGGCTGGAGGTACATATATATATATATATATATTAAATTTCCGCTGCTAATTATATTGTTAATTAGCATTTATATATATTCAATATCTTACAATATGTCCAAGAGAAGGGAGGAGATTCTCCAATCTTAGTTGAAATTTAGATGTTGAAGGGCAAGGGAAACCACCATCGAATCGCCCTCTAAAGTGTAGTTGTCAATGCCCGAAGAGATTCACCTTTGAAACTCATGAATTGCTCTCTAAAGTTTAGTTTAAGAGGTGAAAAAATTTGTCTCCTTCCTTTTCCTATGTAGTTGTAACGTGCCAAGTTCAGATCGTATTAAAATATGAATATAAGATATATAGCCCAAATTTAACCCAACCTATTTAAACAAGCTAATCATTTAACATTAACTATTTAATTTCATATTAAATTCATGTCGAATTTGTAAATCTTGTAAAACATTGTCAGCTAAGCTCGTAGCCAGACTTTGATTTATCCTTGTTGTACTCCATTCACACCTGTATTTATCTAATGCATTTCTTTTTAAAAATAAAAATAATAATAATTAAGAAGTGACATTATTTGTTGCAATTATGTTACAAAATGGAATAATTTAGTTTCATGTTATTTTCTAAGCCCAGTCACTTCACTTTAAATTGGAAAAGCTCCCACATCATGAATAGCTTAAATAGAGGAAGGTATCTTCAAGGTGCTCTCTTTACATGTGGCTTGAGTCAGAGGTATATTATTGCCTTTTAATCACTTCTCCATCGCCGTCGTCCCCCAAAAAGAAGTTGGAAATCTGAAGCTGAGAATAAATTGGCTTGTCCCTCACACTTTCTTAGCTAGCAGAGAAAGTTTCAAGGCTTACATGACTCCCGGGCCGGGTATGCATATGCTTAATTAATGGAATCGTTTGAGTTTGGAATAATTTTAAAATTTATGATTTGAAAAGGTGATTTTTAAAAACGTAATTAAGGGTTTGACAAAATTGTAATTTGGCCTTTAAAATTACAGTTTAGCCTTCAAAATTCTGCGTTTTCAAAAAAGTACCTCTTTACCTGCGATTTAAAAATGCAAAATTTGAGTTTTTAAATCATGATTTTTAAAAAACGCAATCCCAAATAATCTATTTTTTGTAATTTGGTTTAAAATTACATTTTTTTATTTATGAAATCGCAATGTCAAACACACCATTAGAGTAACGTTATTTTGTAAACTGCTATATGACAGTAATATAATTTGGATGATGTGATAATAAAAATTAATCCTTAATTTTTTCTTTTTTCCGGTCATTATTGATTTAAACACCGATTTCTATTGTCATGTCATTGTAGTTGTATGACAGTTGTATAATAGTCTACTAAATAACATTGCTCATTTAGATTCATATGATAGGGAAAGAACGTGTTTTATAATATTAATAGGTAACTTCACTGAAAACCCCTAAACTTCCACCCGATTTGACAAAGCCCCCCTAAACTTTAAAATCTCTCAATTTAGTCCCTTAAACTTTTAATTGCTCTCAATTTGAACCCTTTTGTCAAATTTAGGGTTTAGAAATACAAAAAAAGACCGAAATATCTCTGATTTTTTTTTTTTAATAAAAAATGTTTTGAATTAAGGGTAAAGTTAAAATTTTATAAAAAAGTCAGGGATCTAAACATCATGTGACATTTAAAATTTGACGGAGGGGTCCAAATTGATTGCAATTGAAAGTTCATGAGACTAAATTGAACGATTTTAAAGTTTATGGGGTTTGTCAAATCGGGTGAAAATTCATGAATTTTCAGTGAAGTTACCCCTAATATAAATTTGTAACAAACTACCAAATTAGATGGTAGGAATTTCTGTAACCATGTCTCTAAAGGTATATATGTCTCTTGAGCTTATAAGAAACACATGCTAATAACGTAAGCATTATAGTGTTTTTTCGCTGACAAGTTTAGTTCTATTGACTGAACTTGACCTTACGATCAAGTGATCAACTGCATAATCAAGATGAAAGGAAGCAGGAAATGAAATTTTTTTCCTGAAGAATCAGATGGATTAAAGAAATAGAATAGGGGCTAATTAACTTCCAAGAAACTTCTACCAGGCCTTTGGCAGTAAAGTGTTGAGTCACAATTTAATTTGTAAGAACCTTTTTGATTTGATTATCATAGGCCAAGAAAAATGTCATAATATATTCCATATTTTTTATACGTGAATATAAATAAACATGCCAACCTAAAAGGCAGGTTTACGTTGATTCTAGGTAGTTCTGTACAACCTTAAAAGGGAAGTAACATGGTTGTAAAGGTCTATATTCTTTTTCACTAAAAAAAAATTTAGTTGCAGGTGCTCCAGCTACGATTTCGTATTCTTTTCTTGTATTGTATGACAATCACCGTCTCTTTTAGACCTTATATATATATATATATATATTTTTTTACATAAAAAAAAAAATCTCAAAATACTCAAAATTATTTATCTTTATGTCACGTCAAAACATTTATTCAAACAAAAAAAATAAAACATCATCTAAAAAAACATTAACAAAAAGAGCATGTATACGTGTTTGGGAATTACTTGTTTATTCAAAGAGTCCAAAGCAAATTGTGAAAAAAAAAAAAAAAAAAAATTGGGTTAGAATAATTTTCTCATATCCAGTTTATAAAACTGTTGTGTATCTCTTAAATAAGTGAGAAATACATATCTTTTTTTACAATGTTAATAGAGTTTGAGAAAATTTTATTACAAAAAGTATATGTTTTTCACCATTCACATGCAATTAAAAAAAGCATGCGCACTGTGCACATGACAAATTTATAGATTCTTCAAACTCAATTTGAAAGAAAGCTCTGTCCAAACACGACTTCAATCGCATCAAAACCTTATAAGGTTTGGTAGTTGAAAAGTAAAGAAGATTCTTGTGTTAATTCTGTATGGCTTCATCGTTACTTGGTCAAATCAGAACCAAATTCTCTTGGTAGAGGTTGAGCAGGCAAACACGACATTGAATGCGAAACGTTATGACAATTTTTTGATAATCTTCTAAGGTGGAGTTTTCCTTGCAGCCACACTTTAAGGAGGAATCTAAGTTGAAAGTGGAAGAGATGAGCGAGAGCCGAAAATGTCAAATACTAGCAATACATTATCGAAGGGAAACTAATTAAAAAATATTTAAAAGGAGAAATTGAAACATATGCGGCATTCCTTGTTAAATTTATCCATCCCTATCAACTCAATAAATGTCTTAAATTCAAACTTTGTTTATGCAGTTCATTTATTGTTTTAATTAAATATTTTACGTGTTTGATCTTACTTATTAATGAATAGTTTGAATTGATCACACCTAAAAATAAATGTTAAAATATTAATTAAATAATTAAATTTAACTATTTTCATCAATTTTTTTTCTTTTTAAAATTTAACTGTGGCTACTATAGTTGGGTGTGAATATGGTAGCTCCTACCTTCTCGGAAATGTTTTGAAGGGGCCTAAATTTATTGGGAACCGTTAACGCTCCCTGAAGATCGATTGACCTACAGCTTGACCTAACCCCATTAAGATATCAGTAAAATCCAAGACAATTAATACTAATCCAACTTGTGTGAATAATTCATGAACTTAAATTTTGAGATGAGTGATTTATGGATCTTCAACCTTTCAAAGGGTAGACAACATTATTTTTCTCAAAAGTGAGCAGTTTTAAATAACGAAAATTGCAGTATGTAGTGGACGGACGGGAAATTTTCTCTGAAGTACCAACTACTAAAGTGATGAAAGTGGATTCCTGATTTCCTGTCTCTATATTGTGTCAAGAGAGGGGAATTTGTTAGAGAGTGATGTTGGGAAGTGGAAAATCTTGAAAAGAAGATATTGAAACTATGTTAGCAATATAAGTAGTTATTAAAAAGGAACAAAAGAAGGATTATTTTTATGGTCCATAAAGGCGAAAAAGGAAATGAAAAAAAAAAAAAAAAAAGAAGACAAAAACCAGCATTATTCGAGACAAGAATAACAGATGGAATGCTTTAATAGGACCACATGCAATTAGTCATAGTTGTGAGTTTAGTGCTATAGCTAATATAATAATCAATATATAGTTGGTATCAAACTTAAAACCATACCACTACTTTTGTGGCCAAACAATGTCTATCTGACATGTAACGCCTCCACCTTAAGAAATGCTTTATTAATTAAACATTATTCACATCACACTAGCTACTACTATTCTCCTGATAAACAATGTAGCAGAAATGCTATGTATACTTTTTTTTTTTTGAACTAATACATCACATATTGAATCACCATAGCACTAAGAAATAAACATTTTGCACAACCATCATTCATAATATACATACGCTAGGTTTTTAATATTGACAAATTTAGTGTCAAAATATACACATGTAGATATGGGGGAGAGGGAGGAAAAACTTTGACATGATTGTTCACGGTCGTCGCCATGTGAAAATCGATCATTCGATCACTCACTTATGATTGATTATTAGACCGCTGTCGTAGGCTATCACACTTTGACTGTTAATAGTTGTCGTTAAAGGCAGTCATGCATTTCCCATTTATTAGACTGTCGTCAAGCTCCCAACAAATCCCATGACCATATTATTTTGATTTTTTGTTCCCATCTAACGTTGCTTAATTAGCCATTCCACTTTTTAATACTTTATACTAAGACATGTTACATTACATGTTCCTTTATTTCTTATTCATGAGATCGTTTATTTTCTCTTTAATTTTGTTTTTCTTAAAACGTTTTGTCAAACATTTCAACATACTTTTTGCTATCATGAAATTACATAAAAAAGATAAGTCTCAACTCACTATTAAAACAATGCATGCCTTATATTTACTTGCATATATCAGTAAAACAGTTTACAATAGTGTACTTTATTCAATCAAAACATTGCATGTAAATCATAACTCGATGTTGTTGGTAAGATAGTTTACTTACAACTTTTGTTAGAATCACTAACATTTGAAAACCCTAAAACTTTTCTCAAACTCCTAACTAATTTTTTCCCTTTGAAAAAACCTAATTATTTAAAATTGGGCTAGCTCAGTCAATGCACCCTCCGCATCAACCGAGACATCAACCAAATCTCATTATGAGACACGTGGTCGATTGAGCATCAATTGAGGCTTCTCAAGTTGGTTATTTGCTACATTCATTCGATCGGTCAAGATCATTTTTTCAATTTTAATTAAAATTGTGCATTTGCCTTACAACAAAATCGTTGTGTGAAATGCACTCTTAACTTCTTTAATCCCCTTAACTAGTTTTTTCTTCTCTGTTTTTGTCTTGGTTCCTTTGTTTTATTTTAAACCCCCACCCCACCCACCCCAAAAAAAAAAAAAAATAAAAAAAAAAAAAATTAAAGAACCGACATGGCAGTCTCGTAATTTCAGGGGAACAATTTGGCCACTTGTTTGAAACTCCTTCTCCTTTAACCCGGCAAAATTCCTTCAAAAAATTCAAACCAGAAAGAAAGAGAGAGAAAATTAATTCTTCCAGCTCCGACCCATGCGTGCACATACCGCATCGATCCCTCTCTCTCTGTCTCTCTGAAAATCCTCTAGTTGATTCTCTGCGGCCTCCACCGTTACTTTATTGTCCTCCGCCTCAGCAGATTCCTTCCCAAACCCAACTTTCAGCGACCCCTCTACTTTCCCTTCATTTCTTTTCCAAGCGAAGCATCTTTCCCTCCAAAACTCTTCCTTTCGCTCTCAGAGATTCCTTCTCTCTCTCTCTCTCTCCCCCTCTTTTTCATCCAGCCGCTATTAACGATGTCTATTGCCTTGTTCTCCTCCGTCCTTTATCACCAACCCGTCACTTCCTTCCTCTCTCTCTCTCTCTTTCTATTTCCTTCTCTTTGTCTTTTTCGTTCTTTTGCGCTTCCTTTTGACCCCGTTGATCTTCCGGCGAACTCTATACATAGCTCGCCATCCTCATGGCTCCCTCTGGTGTCAGCCACCTCTCTCAACCTTGTATTTACGGTACTTCTCGCTTAACCAACCAATTATAGCTTCTTGCACTTGCAACTCATACCGCCAACGGATCGTCTTGAACTTGTTCGAAAAATTGCTTCAAAGATCATATATGTATATATAAATTTTAGTCGAATCCTTTAATTGAATTTTGATTATTTTCAGTGTCTTTTAAGTTAGATTTGTGAAATTATTTGTGGTAAGCAGGGGAGTTTGTTTCTTCGCACGCAGAGAGAAAGTCTCGGTTTATGAAATGGCTGAGTAAGCTTTTCAAGAGTGGGACCGGTCGAGGAGGGGGTGGAGGAGGTGGCCGACACCCGCAGATCCTCGGTGAGGAAAACATGGTTTTGCGTGCACCGTCTAGATCCTTGGTAAACAATACGCCATCGTTTTCTTATTGTTCTCAATTTTAATTATCATCATTAGTCGAAGATATTGGTTCAAATGTTTTATTATACTTTTATATATTTGTTAAATAATTAAATTTATTATTTTTCGAAGTTTTTAGGATAGTCGGTAATTTAATATAATAGATCTTAATTCTAATCTTATCTCTACAATTGAAATAAGCTTCTCTATTAAATTTCATATGATATATTGTTCTGCTGCTGCATATTACCTTTTTTTTTTTATTTTTTATTTTTATAATTTTTATGGATAGCTCGGTTATTACTTGTCTCGTGGCATATTTAAGTTTCCAAAATGCTTTACAAATTCCTCTATTAAAAATGAGTAATGGTAGGGACCATTTTTTTATCCTCCTAAATCTGATATTACTTTCAAAATTACCATTTGATCAAAATTCAAATATGATTCATCTAAAATTTAATGGTAATTTTAAAAGCCATATCAGCTTTAAGAGGATAAAAAGAAGATAAAAAGATGGTCATTGGCATTACTCATTAAAATAGTTGCTCAAATTTTAAAGTTTCTATTACTAGTACACTTGTCCTCTTTTTCCCATTGGGGGATGTCCATAACTAGGTTACAAAAAATACGGTTTCACATTTAATCTTTGTTAATGAAGTGGTGTAGAATTTTTGGGCAGAAGACCTTGCATGGATTAATGGTTTGTAGTGTCGAATTACCTTTTATCCTAAAAGTTTAAGCTTAATAGATGAATTTAATCATTTAATTTATATTTTAATATTTCTTATTACGTGTGGGCTCACATTCTCCTTTAATAAGTGAGACATAATATGTGGAATATTTAATTAAAATAAGAGCTAAATGACAAAAACGAGGTTTTGATTCAGGATTTTTGTTCTGATACTATGTTAAATCACCGTTTATCCCAGAAGGGAAGGGATGGATTCAATCATTTATTTTATATTTTAACATGTAGAATTGTTTAAATTGTTGCATGGAATTCTATTCTATCTATGCCAGTAAATTATTTGAAATTCATGTAGAGTTATGCTTACATATAACTAGAATAAAGCTTGTAGACAGAATGAAAATATGTACAAATATTTCTGCTTTGAGAAATACGCCTTCATGAGCAATGCAATGAAATTGTATCTGACATCTCCTAAAAATTAAAAGTGCTGATGCTTATTTAGTTGAAAAAATTCCATTCCATTTCATTCACATCACATAATGTTCATCTTTTCATATTTACTACTTAGTTAATAAGGAAGATTTTTTTTTTCCTTAAATAGTTCTTTTACTGTCATCAGGATGATCGCTCTAGCTCTCAAAAAGAAAAAGAGGAATTAGATCATGCAATCGCACTTTCCTTGTCTGAAGATTCAAAGAGACGAAATCGTAAGTTTTTACAGTATTGAAGATTTAAAACAAATAATTATGTGCTCTCTTAGAAACGTACGTTCACACGCACACGCACACACACTCGTCACAAAGTCATGATTTAAAATTGAGTTTCTTGTTTTCTTTTTTCCCAGGGTATAGAAGGCGGACTGACAATGATGAAGAGCTTCCTAGGACACTTCAGGGTAGCCTACATTCACCTACATATCCTCCTTATTCCCATGTACCATATTATCCAAGGGAATATAGGTAAGATTTTGTAGCCATGGTTGTAATTATGTGCAGCGTGAGCATGTCAAATGCTAGGTGTTTTGGTAATATTGAGTTTGTGGTTGGTTGCTTTTAGTCAAGACAAGCCACCTTTTATACCAGTTGATATTAGAAATTAATGAGTTTCTTGGCGGGAAAAGCTCTGTAATTCTTCATTGTCTATAAAAAGTAAAGCATAACTGATTAATTGATGAGAGTTACTAATAATTTGGTAGTGTTCTGCTTATTGATACTGATGAGATTTTTTCATTTATATCAATCATGTTAGCTTCTAAAGAATTTATTTTATAAACATATAGCTTAGTTGAGAATTAAAAAGTTATTTTTTCAATAAATGTCAATAATGGACCACAGCATATTACTTACAGTTTCACAAACATTCTTGCAAATGTTTAAATTCATTGGTTATTATTTTTCTTGTTTCCCTTGGACTCATTTAAGAACATAACTTACTTTTGTTGATTGGGTAATGAAGGCATTTCAGTTTGCCAAAAGTTTTGGTTGTATATTGAGAGATTTGATGAGGATAATCTAGGTCGTACATGGCTTGCTTGAATTCCATATTTATTTCAGTATAGTTGCTACTGGACTTGTCAAATATCATCGTAACCATTGTTACAATGATTTGGAAAAAGATAAAAAAATTGATTGCTTGTCTGGAAGTTGTGACTTTTACAATCTTGAACTTGATTGATCATGTGTTTTTTTGTGGATACTTGCAGGATATGCGATGGTTGCAAACGTGAAATAGGCTATGGCAATTATTTGGGATGCATGGGAACATTTTTCCATCCAGACTGCTTCTGCTGTTGTGCGTGTGGTCGCCCAATTACTGAGCATGAGGTAATCAGTTCTTCTTGGCTTTCTATAATAAAATATTCCTTTTCCTATTTGATTTTGTTCCCCTTGTATCACTGATTTTTGAGGTTTTTAAAGTTAGATGTAAAGTAGCCATACAAGTGATGATGATGAAACTTCTCCTTCAACGAGCTCTTACAGTTTTTTCTGTTGATCCAAGTTTTCTTTGTCAGGAAGGAACCCTTATCACAAGTCTTGTTTTAAAGAGCTGACCCATCCCAAATGTGAAGTTTGCCACCATTTTGTAAGAGAAGTTACTACGGCTCATTTGATCTCTATTGCTTGCTTTTTTGTTGTTGTTGCTATTTCTAGGTCATACCTTGTCTTCTACTAGTATGTTTTCTTTTTGTAAGTATCTTCTACTAGTATGTTTATGTAGTTAAAGAAGTACAATTTTTTGGGTTTATCATCTAAACGTGGGTTGCTACCTGACCGGGATATGCCAAATGGGTTTCGCAGGTCTCAACGATCAGGGCTAAATTTCAAATATTTTTTTTACCTAAAATTTCAACATTTCATTCATATACCGGAGCCCTTTGATATCACGTACGTGCAAACTAGACTAGTTTCAAAAGAGAATTTTTGAGATGTTTGAAAGTTTGCTACATAAAATGGATGTTTTATAATGACTGAGTAATGTAAGAAAGTCTGAAGCATATCTATTACAAATGATCAGATCTTGAAATCCTGTTAGTTATATGGTGAGGAAACAAGAGTGTTAGTTAATCTCTTTTATGTGGAGGGCCAGATTGAAGAACAATCATCATGTTCCATCTAGTTGAGCTTATTTATATTTAATCTTGCTTTACCGTCATGATTTTTTAGTCATTTACATTCTTACTTTTACATACAAAAACTATCCAGATTCCAACAAATGCTGCTGGTTTGATCGAGTATAGGTGCCATCCATTTTGGTCTCAAAAATACTGTCCATCACATGAGCATGATATCACTGCTCGTTGCTGTAGTTGTGAACGTTTAGAGGTAATAATTTAAGCAATGGAATATGTGTCTTATATTATGGTACCTCCAAAATGTTTTCTTAGATGAAATTGAATACGTATGAATTCAAATTGATATGCTTATAGTTGTTATTTTTCCCCTTTCTTTTCCTCCCTCTTCAAGTCTTGGAATGCGAGATACTATTGTCTGGAAGATGGTCGGCGTTTATGCTATGAGTGCATGGAATCCGCTATCATGGATACCGGTGATTGTCAACCCCTTTACCATGCCATAAGAGATTATTATGAAGGAATGAACATGAAACTAGATCAGCAAATTCCAATGCTTCTGGTTGAAAGACAAGCACTTAATGAAGCCATTGTCGGGGAGAAGCATGTAATAAATGATCTCTTGTTATGCGTTTGTATTTATTTATTTTTTTCATGAAATTCCTCTCTGATTTTGAATTGGTTATTTCCAGGGCTTTCATCACATGCCTGAGACAAGGGGTTTATGTCTTTCGGAAGAGCAGACTGTCACTAGTGTATGTAATCAGAAATTTGTACTATCTAATTTTGTTTTCTTAAATTTGAACGAAATTAATAAGGGTATTAATTGTTTATGAGGTGCTTTCCTTGTGATTTATTATTTTATGTTATTCAGATACTCAAAAGGCCGAGAGTTGGTGGCTACCGACTTGTGGGAATGAGAACTCAACCCCAAAAGCTTACTCGAAAATGTGAAGTTACAGCTATTCTTGTTCTCTATGGTCTTCCAAGGTGATAATCAATGGCAATTCCTCCATGCTCTGTGTGTGTGTGTGTGTTTTTTTTCTTTTTTAATTTTTACTCGGTCTCCAAATTTAGAAGTACTCATGGCATGACATTAGAGTGAGTAGTGAAAAGTGGCTGTTAGGTGAACATGCTGGCTTTGCGTTGTGTTTTTTGAACATAAAGCTCTTATAGAGTTGCTATAATGCCAATGTTTTGATATATAGACAAAAAGACTCTGTATTGCAATTAGGTAACAGAACAAAATTCTTGTAAGAGGTTTGTGATTTTTTTGGCAGAGAGAGATGGACTATCATGTACGAAAAGGATTTGATATATAATGATAAAATCTTTATTAGAAAAATAAGAAAGCTTTAAAGTTCACTTGATTTCCTTGTTTCGAGATATCTTAGTGATAAATGCTAGGTTTCTTAAGACTTTTTTTTTTTTTTTTCCCAAAAGCTTGGTTCCAAATCGATGTGTCATGGTCACCATCCCATCATCTTATGCCTTTATTTACTAAAATAACAGATCACATGGGATGATGACACATCAGTTTGGAACCAAATTTATTGGTTTGCTGAAACCAATTTTTTGGGAAAAGTTAGCTTGTAGTGATACTTCACTACCCTGCTATTTTTAAAGAAAAACTGGATCGGCAGCTTTTAACTCAAATGAAATGAACATGCAGTTCAAATCTTTTATTTGTCGAAATGAAAATGTATATTTTTGAATTGACAACATTTATTCAAAAAGCTTAAACACTAAAACAAGAAGATCTGGAGGTCTTATACGTGTGCAACACAAGAAGATTCACTTCTTCACAAAATATCCCATATCTTACTGTTTTTAATATCTTTGCTGGATACAGATTACTCACAGGTGCTATTCTTGCCCATGAGTTAATGCATGGCTGGTTACGCCTGAAAGGTAGACTGCCCTTCTGAAATCTCCTCCATGGATGATATCTTTGGATATACATCATTTCTCATCTTCATTGCTTTGAATTATGCAGGCTACCGTAATCTTAACCCCGAGGTAGAGGAAGGTATCTGTCAGATGCTTTCATACATGTGGCTTGAGTCAGAAGTGATGCCTGGATTTAAAAACATGCCATCTACATCAGTAGCTTCTTCCTCATCATCATCATCATCATCGAAAAAAGGTGGAAAGTCTGACGTGGAAAATAAACTGGGTGAATTTTTCATGCACCAAATCGCCAATGATGCTTCCCCGGCATATGGAGGAGGATTTAGGGCCGCTAATGCAGCTGTCAATAGGTATGGTTTACGTCGTACTCTTGACCACATCCATATGACCGGAAGTTTCCCATTGTAATAGGAAGAAATGTTCTCAATTGCTGTATCTCCTCCGTCTTTTATGCCCATTAAAGAAACTGCTTTCTCTGGAAAAGAATTCAGCTTGCAACAAAAGCTTGGACGCAACCCCACCCCCTTCAATTTACATAGGGGGGGAGACGTGCGTCCAAAATAACTCTTCCAGCCTAATAATATGCCTTTTCTTACTGAATGTGTAAAGTAAATGAGTAATTTCTTTTATCTGGATACTCTTTAGCAAACTCTATGCATCATAAAAATGGCTATGACGTCAGGCAACATTGCTCAATAAACTCTCTGAAACTTCCAAGTCATTGGTTCACTGTTTGTTGCTCTGAACATTTTGCTTGATTGAGAACAATGCCCAGAAAAAGAAAAAAGAAAAGAAAAGACAGGTACTTCCCAAATCCCATACAGAACAAGTTTTCCTACTTTTTATAGTCTATCGTACGCACCACAATTTACTTAGGATGATTGTTAATATTGCTACAAACGATCTACTCATTGAAGCCAACCTGTGGTTCGTCGTGACGGGTCAATCGCTCATGCACACCATCCTTCTGGCTTTGGTGCTTAGCACCCTTTAAACCAAACAGACCATCTGAATTCTGTCGGTCGAGCAAGGTGCCCTAAAGAAAAACTAGCAGATTGGATTTGTGTATGCGTAACCAAGAAACAAAATGTTGGGCTTATGGGCTGGCAAGCCCACATAACCAAAACACTAACCAACTAATCCGAATTCACCAAATAAATTGAAACACAGGATTCTCTCCCACACAACTTTCACACAACTTGGCCATTTTCGTGCTACCTAAGCTATTTTTATAACCGATCCACAAGCCCCAAATCTGAAGGCGCCAAAAAGACTGAAACTCAGCAACTATGTCCATGGACCATACAGAAACAATATTTGCAGTTTGAAAAGAACACCGACAATAGAACCAGTAAAGCAAGACTCTTAGGAGCTTCAAATAAAAGAGGTGAGATATGGCTCATTCACCCCAATTTCTTTGAGATTTGATCACCCTACAATTTCAAATTTATAAAGGATGCATGAATAAAGAACAGCAAAAATTTGCAACTAAAAATAAAGGTGTTGAGAAGGGATGATCACTGAGAATTCTCAGGACGACAAGTGTCTGTCGGTACACTTAGGTATGAAATTTAATTGTTCTGTATCCTATCTATACATGCAAAAATGCAATTCTCACAGCAGCACAAAATCAACTACCATGAGAGAACCCAAGAAAAGAAATGAGCTTACATAACAATTCAACCACCCCATCCTGTTAATTGCAGTCTGGGCTCCCAGAGAGTGGTGGCAACTATGAACCGTCCGTAATATCAGCCAAAAGCTTCTTCAGCGTCTCATAAGTCATAAAACAAATACCTACACCAGGCACCACCTCGTAGTATTCAGGCAGCCAAAAGCTTCTTCAGTGTCTCATAAGTCATAAAACAAATACCTACACCAGGCACCACCTTGTAGTATTCAGGCAGAATCCCTCGGTACAACCCATGTAAGCCTTCTGTCCGGATTATGTGCCTAAATGTACCAAAAAGGCCTGTTGTATAGACATGAGCTCGGCCACCTGCCCCTTCCAATTGCTTACGGCGCCTCACAAGATCCAGCGGAAATGTTGCTGCATATTGTAGTGAAAAACATATGAAAAGATATGAACAATGCTCGTATAACCAGGCGGCATTTGTTAAACTGAAGTTTTCACACTAGATTTATCAAGGCCATGAACATTTTCAGGTCTCATTGTTAATATTATTTTACTTATAAAAAAAAAACTAATTAACTCTACACAAACGACATCTTGAAGCCAGTCAAACACAAGGCTCACAAATGAGAACCACCATTATAATACCATGGAGAAATATTATGGTCAAGTATATTCAACTTCTTAAGAAGGTCATTGCTACCATGGAGCAGAAGTTTCCTAATTTTTATGGGGAGATAATGATACTCATCATGCTACAGCAAAAGTAGAATGGAATTCCATTTGTGTGCCAAAGAAAGAAGGTGGCTTGGGGTTGAAAAAATTGGAAGAATGGAACAAGACTGCAATCCTTGGACACATTTGGAATATATGTGCACAATCTGGATCCCTATGGGTAGCTTGGACTAAAGAGTATTTGCTGAAAGGGAAATGCTTATGACAAGTGAATATACTGGCAGTATGTTCTTGGAGTTGGGAAAAAAATATTGAAGCTACAAGATGTGGCAACAAATTTCATTCAATTTCAGTCTGGAGATGGAACCAATACTCATTTGTGGCTTGATGAATGGCATCCGGAAAGCTTTCTTTATCTGAGATATGGTCATAGATTGGTTTATGATGCAGGAAGTAAGGTGGAAGCAAGATTAGCAAGTGTTTTGAAATATAAAGAATGGTGTTGGCCAGCTGCTAGATCAGACGAGGTGGTTTGGGATGCAGAGAAAATTATGTATGGTGAGGATTGGGGAAAATGACCAACCTGTATGGTCAATTTCAAAGAAGAGTACTTGCACTTGTTCTGATACATGGAATGTTATTCGGCAACATATGCTAACGGTTGATTGGTGGAATATAGTTCGGTACTCATTGGCCATCCCAAAGCATGCGTTTGTTCTTTGGTTGGCTAGAGGGATAGTTTATCTACAGGTAAAAGATTGATGCAATGGGGTTTTAACATAGTAATGTCATTGTATTGTTGCATTGAGGGGAGAGATCACTTGTTTTTTGCTTGAGGTTTTTGGTAAAAGGAATTGGGAGGGAGGTTATGAAGAAGTGTCAAATTGATGGTCCTCCTACGGCGTCGGAAGATATTCTAAAACAGGGCATAAAAGAATGGAATGGAAGGAAGATGAAAGCTGTCTTATGCAAAATGTGCTGGGGTGCGACAGTTTATCACCTGTGGCGACAGAGAAATTATCTAAAATTTGGAAACCAGATTAAAACAAAAGAAAAGTTGTTGCAGAGTTTCACTTGGGAGATAAGAGATAGGATTATGGCTCGTGGAAAATTCAACAAGACACAAGGAAACATAGAGCTTTGTAGAAGTTGGGGAATTTCAGAAAATATACTTTGCTGCAGAATGATTATAGTTGCTATAGTTTGAAACTGTTTTGTATTGGTTTAATTGTTTTCTTTTGGTTGAGAGATGTATAGTTGGTTGTCTGATGTAGTAAAGCTACTGATTGTAGCTTCTGTTCCAAAGATTCTGGATTGAGCAATGATATACATCACCCTTGTATCGCCTCAAAGCTAACGTGGCGTGGTCCCCCAAACAAAAGAAACCCATTTCCATACACCACATGCTATGGGGGACCACGACACATCAACTTTCGGGTGATACAAGGGTGATGTATGGATTTACTCGTCTGTAGTGTTGTAAATGTGTTCTTTCTGGAAAAATTTCATTCATCCAAAATGTATATACATATTATGAATTAAAAACCATCTACAAAAATCTCACATCTGAATTATCATGTCTACGACACATCTAACATCCAAATCAATTGTCTACTTTCCATGCCAATAGAAAATGTGGTACACCACTACCACATACAACTAGTACACATGCCCAAGAAAAGTTGAAATGCATGAGCAGCTTCCAGAAGTTGAACCCATTAGCAGCTTCCAGAAAATGATGAAGAAGCAATTTTTTAATGGACTCAATGGTCATTCCTAGATGCAGTAAATGATGGTTGACCTGTTAAACTGAAAAATGCACTCTAAGAGAAACTTTAAAGCTCTATCCAAAATAATATCCTACCAAAGAGATGATAAATATACTTCTCTCTGAATGATTTTTGAACTTGCACACAATAAATTAGGGGTCCGTTTGATAAACGGTTTTGGCATGATTTCGGCACAATACTATTCATCTCACTTTTTCATTTTTCTAACATTCTCTTACTTTTTACATCACATCAATCATTTTTTTATTACTATTCAAATAAAAAAAATCACTACAAAACAAATTTTTTTCATTTTTCCATACCAAACATTCTTACTTTTTTACTTTTTTTTAAAAAAAAATTCTTACTTTTTTTACTTTTTTTCACATCAATCAATTTTTGCTACAGTATCGAATCGAAACAAAAACGAAATCGTTTACCAAACGAACCCTAGGTTTCATTCTTGTCGATGAGGTCATAGATTGTATGAGACTTCACTTTATAAGATCCGCCAGAAGATAATGCTAGCATTTGAACACAACCATATGTAAAATGACTTAAACAGGAAGAGTACATGCTATCAGCGATTAGGCCATAAGTGAAGGCTGAATAACAAACTCACATCAGACACTCAAGTCCACCAGGCGAACCTAGAAAGGTGAATCTTTTGACACAATATGGATAGGCTACGATTATTGGATGTACATTAAGATTATGGATATGCATGGTTTATGTTTGTCATAGCAAACGTTTTGACACATGCAACAGATCTATTCAATCAGAAGCAACTAATTTGCTTCCAAAAAATAGACTGTCAGTTAGGCTTTTGCTTCTGGATTTGCACCACCACCACCTTTATGAATCTTTCTGAAGTCATTGCAGTTAAATAAGAAATAAAAAGATTTTGCCCGTTTCATTTTCTGAAAGAAATAAATGAAAGGAGTCCTCACAAGTATTGGCAAGGCTTGAAGGATACCAACACCCATCAATCAGTTGCAACCAGAGCCTAACTGAGAAGCATACCTCAAGGAGGACACCTCTCACATTTGATTAACTGAGAGAAAAAAACAAAAGGTTCACCTGCGAGTAGAGCCACCCCATAATGGAACCCACTGCAAAGCTTGGGGAGACAAGTTATCGAGGAAGTGTTGAAAAGATGAAGTCAATCCAAGAAAGATCTTTATATAAAGGATAACGTTAGATGAATGAAAAGAAAAAGGTAGTTTTTTGTTGACTTCCTTACTAAATTTCTCAAATGCCAGATTAAAAAACAACTCCACTTTGGTCTCTGGCTCTAGGGGTCAGTCAGTCTGGTTAGATACTTGGTGCAGAGTCTGCACCACACCCTGTTTCTCTGCATCAAAAGCATAGTCACAGCTGCACGTATTAATTTATTTTATTTAATATTGACAATTTCTAATTAAACAAATGAAATAGCTTAACCAAAAGCTCATTAACTGAAGCAGCTCCCAATTTGCATTTAATACAAGGTTTAATTGAAAGGAGTCCAATAAGAATCATAACATCCAAGACAGATTCACAGAAATATGAAAGACAAACAAATGAATTACATATTCTTCTGTTTCTTTTAGTAATAGTACATAGAGCAGACAAACTATTATCCAAAGGTCGAGTATTCAAATAAAATCTGCAGCTAGTATAGAGAAAGTAGCAAATTACAACTCTAGTGTACCGCAATTGGTGCATTGGTCTTTGCAGCTTTAATGCTTTTTTTCCCTGGTCTGGTCCTACTATAGCGTTTATTAGACTACAATAACATTGTGTTTAATTGGCACAAGATTCAAAAATCATCCTACATATAATTAACACATGAGAAGCTTCTGATGTAGGAGGTCTAAGATCACTCACCTGTTGATGACGCGATTCCTGAAAGACTTCCGCAAGCCAGACTGGCAATAGCAGTAGAATCCTCGGGCCTGATGTGAAGATAGTGAATATCAGGTAATAGGCCACAAAATGGGATGCAGGCAATAGCATTGTAAGAAGCGACATCAGATCGATAAAATTACAGAATGAATTAATGATGTGATACCTATGCGACTTCCAGAAAGATCTCAAGGTTTCATACGCTGAAAAACTGATAGCTATACTTGGTCCGACACCCTGCATTAGCAACAGAACAGCAATTAACTACACACTGAAAAAGAACTTGGAATGCAATCACAATTGAAAACGGAAGAATACCAAGAGTGTTGCTCCCAGCCCCTTATAGAGACCCAAAATGCCCTCCTCTTTGCAGATGGTTTGTAAAGCATGCCAAATACCTCTGTAGTATATTAAATTTGTCTGTAGAGTTCAAACCAGTTGAGTTAGTGGAGAAAGTAATTTCAAATTCAAAATAAGAATTCATAACTACAAATGAAAATTTAAAGTCAACAAGGCAAATATTTCTTGACTCCTTTTCTCATTATACTTGGATTTCAAGAATAGAAACTTAAATACATGTCCCCAAATAAAGGGCTCAATAACCCAACCAAGCCAGTTCTCTAAGGGGAAAAAAATACATGGCCCTCTACAACAGCTCAGATCCACATAATATGAAACTAAATCTACCCTGGGACAAGGAGATAGAATGCTGACTCCTATGGAAACTTGACTAAGGTGCCAACTTGACCCACATCACCTAACACATGACAAATCGAGGTACAGGCCTTAGGACCATCATTTTAGGATACACCTTCAAAAGATTATGCCATTAATTCATATCACATCTGCCAAAAAATAACAAAACCTTAATCTCACATGAACTCTTGACAAGTACTGGACCTCATTTTTTGGTAGGCTATCCAATCCATGGCAGGCAAAAGGGCATATGATGAGAAAACTGGAAAACATTGATTTGTGAACAGATCTCATTTCAAATGATTGTAAGGAGATATAAATTGAAAAACTTCACAGATCTTATATGGAATATTATATATAATGTCTATTGTCCATAGTGGCTGAACAAGGCCCATATTTGAATTGGAAAATTTGCATGCATCTATATAAATGCAGATTAGTGTTAGATTAAAAAAAAAAAAAAAAAAACTTTTTTGTAAATATGAAAGTCTAAAAGAAATTACAAATTTGACTCATGAATTTAACCTTATAAAATCACCAACAAAATAAAAAAACATATAATCTAGTTGATACATCCTATGTTTAAGCCGCATTGCAAACAACTTAAACACTAACTTTACAAAAAGAAAAAAAAAAGAAAAAAAAAAAAGAAAAGAACAAAAAAAGAAGATCACAATGAGAACAGTAGTAATGTTCCCAAACCATACCTATCAATGCTTAAAAAACTTATAAAATGAGAACGGTAAGAACTGGAAAAATAAACCACAACTTTTCCTTCCAGCCAAATGTGATATTACCTGAGCTGCAAGGCGTGTCCTTACAAGATCCAATGGATAAGTAATTGAAGCAGCCGTTATTCCAGCCAAACCACCAGCAACAAAATGCACACAAAGGCCTGCACCCATATTTTCTCTGTGGTTTTCCAGTCCCGGAATCACCCTTAGCATCTGCAACACAGTCTAATCAATGATCAAGGTATAAGGGCATGACTAGAAGCACTATCCCCATATTCTGCAATTATATCTATAGAAATTTTCTACCAACCTCTTGATAGTGCTCATATGCATAGAAATTGACAGAAGAATAAGGTAGACGGTGAGCAATTGTAACCAGATTCCCTTTCCAAAAAGCTCGAACTCCTTCTTCACTAACAATCCGCGAAGCCTCACGCCATATGCTAGCCTTTCTCAATGTTGCAACATCAGAGTGCATACCTTGCACCTAAAAAGAAGAAAAGATGAGATCATCGAACGCAATGTTCACCAACCAACATAATCTCGCAATTTTTTTCCTACACATTTCTCATCACGCATAACCATAACAAGAATATATCAACCTAAGGGCTCGTGCCACTCAAGCATACCCAGAAGCATATTCTTTGAGCCAAATTTCTAAAAAATAAAACATAAATCCACATAGCTCAAAAATTCATTCTTTACCCAACATTTCCCCAAACAAAACAAATCAAACCCAAAATTCATACATTGGCATATCACATAAAAACCTAACTGACTCAACCAACCAAACTCTGTGAACCAAAAGACAAAGAAAAGCGAAGACGAGACTCAAACCTGGAAAAGTATCGTAAGCCGAGCAAGCGGCGCCGTACAGGTCTTACTGAGAGCTCCGGCGACGCCTCCGGCAAGAAGCTGCGACACCGTTCCGATCTGCGATTGCTGCGCGAGCTTCCTCGCACCGCCATCGACGTGGCCCGAGTTTATAGCTCTCTGCCCTCCTCCTTCCACCACCACTCCTACTCTCGCCTCTGTTTGCATGGTCCTAGCTCTCTCGCGTAAGCTTCTCTTTATCTCTCTAAATTTGTGCCCTAGAAGAACTTGATCATAAGCAGAAACAGACTTCGCTGAATCGCATAGATCGAGAAATTAATGCAGATAAGTGAAGGACTACGAAACCCTAACTTTATTCCTCTTCTTCTTCTCCTTCTTGTTGCTTGTGCTTTAAGGTCTGTAACTTGGTTTTGTTCCCTCCGCTTGATTTGAACGCCGTAGGAGAGAAATACCAGATCCGACGTCGTTTTATCTTAGAGAATGACGTCGTTTGGACATTGCTTGGCTTACGGGGCAAAGTTAGTGCGCTAGGCTGTGCGTCATCGTAAACTTAACCGCTGAGGTAATTTTCCTTCTATACGGGCAGTTCTATTTCAAAAGGCAGGTATCACCAGCCAGAGTCGCTGATCTGTAGGATTCTCGAGTCAGATTGCAGCTGTTATTGTCTTGTTGTGATAAAATAGAACCGGACGCACCTAATATCTCCCGTTGCCGAATATACCTGATTATTTTGTTTGCGAATATTCTTTCAAGTTGAGTTTGGCTGGCGTGCGTAATGGTGTGCAAGACTGAAGTTGGTGTTACGAGGCGGTGAATACAATTTCCACCTCGCGAATGACACGTGGGTGGATGTTTGGAATTTGGTGAGCTTCTTAGGACAAAGGATCCCTTAGGATTAATAAATATTTCCTTTTAAGTTTTAAAAGGCTTATTGAATTAGTTAAAAAGATTTTTCCTTTTAAAAGACTTATTATTTTTCAAGAAATGCTTATTATTCATAAAATCGAAATACAAAATATAACTTTTGGCTCAAAATTTTTATACAACAAAAGAAGAACGTAATGAAAATATACTCAATTCTTCTCGGTAACATATTACCTTTTTAATTGATGTCATTTTTAAAGTCTTCGATATAAGAAACAATTGAATTTTATAATTTGAGACTTTACAAGTTCTTCGTAATGGTAAGAAATTATAACTATGACTAGTCAAAATTTTTATCTTGAGAGTGACACATGGAGAGAAAAAAAAATAATATTAGAAAAAAAAATAGATAATTTTTTGTTACTTTGCTCATAAGTATGAAGAAAAGGTTGAAAATATTTACTTAATATTTTAAATTAATTAGTTTTGATAAGTAAGTTATTGATAATAAAAATACCGAAAAATAAAGAAAACATTTTTCAAACATTATTTTACGTGGAGGAGTTAATTTTACAATGGAAGCTATGTAATCAGGAAATACACTCTGTTCCCAATCTAACACAATAATTTTAATAAACAAGCACCAATGCATTTTACAGAGTTTTTATAATCACATCACTTGCATGTCAAGGCATCAACTCTACCCCATCACCCTTGTTACAATCAGCCACAATCACCCTTCGCTGCACTTTTTTGTAAGTATACTTCATAGCCAGAATCACATAAACACACAAATTCAACCCACTCATGGCTGCCAACAGCCAATAGAAATTGTCCAAACGGCACCTGTTCACATCCTCTACAAACCAACTTCTCCCCAACTTCTCCGTGACATGATCCACAAGGGTAATCAGAAAGCTGCTTAAGAAGTTCCCTCCCCCAATCACACTAAGATAGAAGGAAATTCCTAAGCTTCTCATGGAGTCTGGAACTTGGTCATAGAAATACTCTTGCAAGCCAACCAAAGTGAACCCGTCTGCCATTCCAAGGATTATGCTTTGTGGAGCTAACCAGAACACACTCAGAGACACTGGCCCAGTTTTCCCTCCAATTGTTTCCTTCTCAGCAGCTCTTAGCCTCTTCATTTCCACCAAGGCTGCCACAGACATGGCTGCAATGGAAAATATCATGCCAATGCCAATCCTCTGGAGGATGTTGAAGCCTCTTTCGTTGCCTGTAGCTTTCCTTAGCATTGGGACTATAATCTTCTCGCAGGTGGTGACAGAGATTATCATTCCAACTGCCCCAAGAGAGTAAATGGAAGCTGGTGGGAGCTTGAAGTTGTCAGCAATCCTAAGGTTCATTGTAGTGGCTTGTTTAATGAAGAATGTTGAGCCCTGTGCCATGCATATCCCAAATGTTAAGGAAGTTAGCCATATGGGAATCATGTTCAAAATAAGCTTTGTCTCCTCCACCATAGTCACTGTCGCTAATCTCCAAGGATTCTGCTCAATAGATATGCTCTCCTTATCCTCAATTATTGCAGCCTTGTCAAGAAACCTATGAATCAAAATACACACGCAGAAGATCTTGTTAAAGTAATGATTAAGTAATTAAATTTACCTTTTTCTATCAGCTTAAGCTTTTAGGATAACTGACAATTTAACATAGTATCAAAGCCAAAGGTCATGAAATCAAACGTTAACTCCGTCAATTCACCACAATTTAAATTAAATATTCCACGGTTAGGCCTTACTTATTAAAAAATGAGTTTGAACCCACATGTGAAGGAGAGTGTTAAAGGTAATTTAACATATCTTAAATGTTAGGATTCCATGACATGTGTTACATATTATGGCAATGTGTTACTATTAGAACATATGATCAGATTTGATTGTAATCTCATACTTTTTAGGTAGTCAGATTTGAATTTGATTTACTTATATTATTTTCACCTATCCCAATCCTCTCTTAGAAATAAGAGTCTTTTATATTGAAAATGTTGCCCTTTCGAGCTCTTCCCTAAAGGTGAACATAAGGTTATAACATCGAACAACCCAAAAATTCTGTCTTTGTTAATTTTCTCTTATTCTACTATTGTCTTTATTTTTTCGATTTCTTTCATTGTGAGTTTCTTCAGTTACCACTTGAAAGACATTAGCTAGTGTCATGGGCTTTGCTTACCTGAGCCTACTAGTATGACACAGAAGCCTTCCTTGAGACTTAGACTTGGGAACTTCATATAATACAGCAGGATTTGATGGAGCTGGTAAATTTCTCTTTCTTATGGCTGCAACTAAGACCTGCAACATAGGTGTTAAAGGGCTCCCTTCTGGTATTCTGTATCGGTAGCAAGGCTTTCCCATAAAGAAGATTATTATTGTAGTTGCCATAGTGAAAGTGAGGATCAGACTAGCAACACCCCAGCTCACATTGTCTTGAACATAAGCAATTACTGTCACACCAAGCACAAGCCCACAACAAAGTGCGAAATTCCACCAGTTGAAGTAAGACATCTTCTTCTTCCTCTCTTCCAAGTGATCATCATCGAATTGATCGGCTCCAAAGCTTTCTAAGCAGGGCTTGTGTCCTCCAGTTCCAACAGAGATCAAATACAATGCAAGGAAAAATACCACCTCATGAATCTTCCTAGGCTGATGATGAGACCTCCCATTGTTGAATGGCTTTAGGCTTGGGATGAATTGAGACATTGTCAACAGGCTTAAACCCTGGTTTTGGTAGCAACAAAATTAGACATCGTTAGAGTATATGATAACTGGTGGTTTAACATAATATCAAAAAAGAGGTCTTGAATTCGAACTTAGTTTCCATCATTTATTTCTTATTTCAATTAAATATTCATGTGTAGCCTAGCTCATTTATCAAGAGAGATTTTGGGCACACTCTTATCAGCGTAAGCTTTCGAAATAAGTAGTAGTTTAATTTTTATCATATATTCTAACATATACCAATTTTCAGAGGACCTAATATGTAGGGGTGGAACCACCCCTGCCTTCGAAGGGTTTATGGTTGCTCAAAAATTTGAAAATTTCTTTTGAATTTTAATGTATTTCTAGGATCACCCCTGCTAATATGGCTATTGATGATTAATTTTGTCATGATAAGAAGGTGATGGTTGTACCATGAGATATACGAGGGATGCAAACAGGACCATAGTGAATCTGCCAGTGTAGGCATCTGCTAGGAACCCTCCAAGAAGAGGCATCGATGTTGTTACTCCTGCCCAGTAGTTTACATTTTTGGCTGCTGTTTTGAGGTCCTGATGGATCACTTTGGTGAGGTATGAGATGAGATTTGCTGCTAGCCCAAAGTAGCTCAACCTCTCACTGAACTCAATTGCTGCACCAAATATAAAATACATGGCAAATTAAGCTGACATGACTAATAATATTAATACCCTTTTCAGAATACTTTTCAAAATAAAAATAAGAAACATTTTTTTTCAAATTACTTTTTTAAACCAAAACCAAAAAACAGTTTTCAATACCATTAATCATTAGCCTTTTAGGAACAAGCAATGCTATAGAATACATCTCAATTACTCTAAAAATTGTTCTAAAGTGCCATTATTAGCTGCTGCCAAACACATATAGCAAATTGTCAAGGATTTAAATGCTCTGCTATTCAACTCCTCACCCTGTAATCCTCCCAAATTCAAATGAAATAAATGGGTTAATATGAATATTCCTCCACAATCCATCACCTTATGAAGAAAACTTGTCAACATGGCCGAATTAGGAAGAATCATGGGTTAAATCATAAATGAAGTGTGATAATCTTAAAGTTGGAATAAAATAACAAAGCAGATAGAAACCGGAGAATCATGGAGACTTAGATTAATAATGTTGGCTAAGTATCCACTTACTGATGATAAAGGAGGAGGCTTTCCATACACCAGTTGAAGCACGGAGAGGAACTCTTCCCTTATGATCCACAGAAGAATCATGCACCCATTTGTCTTCTTCGCTTTCTGCTCGACCACCCATCTTTTTTCTCTCCATTTCTAGCTCCATCTTTGCTCATGAAGGAAGAGAATATCACTGGTTAGTAGTGTGCTTGCTTTGCATTGCTTTATAGTTGGGGGGGATTCTTTTCTTAGTCTTGATGCGGTAGGTTCCTCATTATTAGCTTTGAGCTGAAAACAAAAAGCTACCAGTTAAATTTGACCAAGTAGAACTTCTGACCAGCATTTCTTACAAAAGTTATTTTAAACTTTTTGCCTATAAACGTCATGCCTTAATAAGGACAATTTTCATTTTCTAGGGTCATCAACGGAACAATAAGGCCTATGCACTAGGTTAAATCAAATTTCAGGAGGGCTTGACGTGAGAAAGTCGTCGATAGCTGCAGAACTGAACATGACCCAAGTTCCAACAAAAAACCCCCTGCCTACTGGTTACACTTTCATGTGGTCAAATCGGTGAGGAAATACTTTTCTAAGGACAAGCGACGAAAACTGTACCGTTTAATTGTGATAGACTTTCTTTTCTAGATCGTGAGATAGCAAAGCAGATGATTGCAACTCCAAATATGTATTACTGTTCAAGCAATTATTCAAAAATTTAAAGAAGTGTAGGCCAAGACAACTCAAACAATAATCTTTTGAGTAAAGATCAATGTAACTCAAAGCTCTTTGAAGCATGTCAACCAATGACAATTTCGATTATTTAGGGAATCTATAAAATTTATGAAAGTTATGATAAGTGATAAGTGGTAAGATATAATTGTTGGTAAAGAGTTATAACAAGACTATAAATAAAGTAGATGTCAGAGACATACATTACATTCTATTCTAACAATAATTCTTTTCGACTTTTGTCACTTTGTTCTCTATAGAATTTTCACCCTAACAAAAAACTTTGAATAATTTTCAGATCTATGTATATATATATTTCAACAAATTCAGTTATATTTTGGGCTCAAACTAAATTATTAAAGGAAATCTTCCCCTTTTTTCATTTGTAGATTCCTACATTTATTCATGCGTGGTCCAATATTCTAAAATTTTGACAACGATCCCATAAAAAATTATAACTTGTTGGGTGTTGCAGAGCAATTTAAAGTAGAATGATCAAAGGCACGTAACAATCATTAAAATTCAAATGTGCAACCTATTTTGTATATTTTTTCATTGCTTTCTAAAATATCTCAAAAATCAGTGGCTGAAATATCACAAAAGCAGTACCGAAAAGTTGATTGTAAATGAGCTTGCTTTGAAGTTGAGCACATCATGGAACACAGGCCTTACTATATATGGCTCCCATTGTTTCTTTTTTGACACAAATTTTTTACAATTAAGTCTTTAAAAGCTATCGTGTCATGAGTATGTGATGTGTACTTCACACATGCTAAGGACACATCACTTTTAAAGGCTGATTTGTAAAAAATTTCTGTCTCTACAGCAATCATTCTCAATGACTATGTTTCCTCTTGTGGGTCTTACGATTATTTGCGTTATACACTTATACTTGGCACCATTGGCAACCCTCCTCTGTTGCCCAAAGTCATCATTCCCTCCATCTTATACCTTGCTTTTTGATTATAATTTTGGCTCCGTTTGTTAACGCCTTTTGAAGGGTGTATTTTACTTTTTTGAATAAACTTTAGTTTAGCCCCTTGAATTTCCATGCGATTAGACAAACCCCCCAAAGTTTCAAATCTCTTACTTTGGACTCCTGAACTTTCAATTGCTCTCAATGTCTGAACTTTGAATTGCTCTCAATGTGGACCTCTCCATTAGATTTTAAACGTTACATGATGTTTATATCCCTGAATTTTGTATAAAATTTCAACTTTACCCTTAATTCCAAAAAATAAGGAATATTTTGGTCTTTTTTGGTATTTTTAACGGCTAAAATTAATGGAGGGGTCTACTACATTGAGAGCAATTGAAAGTTTAGGGGTTCAAATTGAGAGATTTAAAAGTTTAGAGAGGGTTTATCAAATCGCGTGGAAGTTCAAGAAGCTAAAGTGAATTTTCTCCTATTTTCTTTGTTTAAAAAAGTGTTTTAACATGTCATAAAAGCGAATGTTCTTTTAATACTTTTGTTTTGAAAAGAGAACATTATCAAACGTCTATTTCTTCCTCGGAATGGTGGGGTAAATTAATTAAAGTTGTTCAATGGTCCAAAAGATCAAGAGCTAGAAGCTGTGGCTGTTCTTGTCGAGTCGCTTTCTATTAATTGAGGAAGATACTCATTACCATACAAGCATCAAGCATATAATCTTTGTTGATAAATTATATTGGGTTCCGAGCTTCTAATGGTCCATTTAAATTGGTGGCATATATTCAAAGTGGTGTTTAAAAAAGCGAATTTTATAAGAAGCACATAAATTGGCTATATGAAAAAGATATAGCTTGTTTTTACTAGGTTGTTTTCTTATCTATATATGAAAAAGAAATATTCTTTCTCATAAAATAAGTTGTCAAAGAAATGGATAAGTGTGGAGGCATGCTGTTCTATTCTCCTCTTTGCCTCCAACTTTTTTCCCAATTATCATTAGACAGTATACTTATTCTGGTTGGGACTTGGGATGCTTCTCCTTTCCTTTTACTTTTTCTTTTGATTGTGAATATTAAGGGGGTCTTTGCCACAAGAATCTTGTATGCGTTGAAGTTCTTTATAGATAGCACTTTCAACATCTTATATATGCTACGACAGGATGCCAATACACAGTTTTTATTAAAAAATTCTTACATGAACATTACAATTATCATGTTAGTTACTAAATAATTAAACACTTGAATGATTAAATAAACAAATTTGACTTGTCAATTTAATTAGTTAGTGACTAATATGGTAAGAATGTTATTAGGAATATTACAACTTTTGATAGCTCCGAATTCAGTCTACTCTTGAACTCAACCGATTAAAAGGCACACAATTGTCAAGCCTTGATAAAGGCCTAGTATGAGGCCCACTCCAGATAAGGCCCAAGATGGGCCCAATAGCCAAAATAAGGCCCACAATCACAAGAGCCCAAGAGAGGCTCATGAGACCTAACGAAAGGTCTCTCTCCCCTTTCTCATACACCAGTCACCAAAAAGCATTCCCTCCATGGAAGCTCTCTAACTTGGCCCACTTGGGTGTCGGTTGACCTTCGATCGAAGGACTGAAGGACTACTGGTGAAATACCCAATTTCTTTCAGGTATTTTTTTATGCCGCGGACAAATATAACTAAAATATTAGAAATGTTAGAAATTTGTTCTTTCAAATTGCTCCAGAAGAAAACTATTAACTTTGAAAACCTAAAGTCTTTCGATAAATATAGTCGATTTGTAAAGAAATTATAAGAATTGCAATACTCCAAACATTTTTCAATGTGTTAAATGCCATGCATGTGAACTACGTGCTAAGTTGTATTACTCTAATATATATATATAT
>NC_081547.1:28069918-28070112 GCF_901000735.1 Corylus avellana
AAAGAGAGAGAGAGAGAGAGAGAGAGAGAAACTTATATAGGGAGGTTGCACAAAAGGTGAGTTTTGTGCCACCAATGAGAATATGACACCTAAGCTGAATTTATCAAACTTAACTTTTTAATAAAAAGCCTAACTACACTAGATTATAAATAAAAATTAATTATAAATAAAAAAATAAAAAACAAAATTGAAGG
>NC_081547.1:28070132-28083276 GCF_901000735.1 Corylus avellana
CAAAATTGAAGCCAGCCACCCCTCCCCCACTTGGGGTGGCTGGCCGCTAGCCCCAGGCCATGGGGGTGGCCGCGCGGCCACCCAAAGTGGGGGAGGGGCCACCCCTTCAATTATGTTTTTTTTTTTTAAAAAAAAAACAAAAAAAAAATTAATTTTTTATTTTACTAGAGTGTAATCTGGTGTGGTTGAGTTTTTGTTTTAAGTATAAGTCTAATAAAATTAGCTGATGTGTCAACTTTTATTGATGGCACAAAATGTGACTTTTGTGCAACCTCCCTATATAAGTTATTCTCATATATATATATATATATATATATAAGTTCTTTATATATTTAACTTTTTATTTTCTGGACATTAAGATTAAAAAGGAAAAGAAAATAAAAATGTGCATTACAAAAAGAAAGAGAGAAAAGGTAAAGTAAAAGGAAGTGACCCGGGTCTAACCCGGTGAACCGTGTTGACTATTTTGGACCGGGTTAGATAAATTGATCTAGTTGGCCTACTCGGCCAAACCAGGTTGGAGATCCGATTTGAACCCAATGACCTGGTTTGGGACCGGGTTGGAGCGCCAGCTGATGTGGATCTAGGGCTGACTTGGTGGGCTCTCTGGATGACATATGGTAGCAAGGAAAGAGAAGAAGTGTTTGGTGCGTGTGTTGCACACGCCAGGTGTTGCGGCCACTTGCACGACACCCGCCAAACCCTAGATAGGGTTTTGAGACGCGTGAGGCTCGTGGATCACATGCGCCAGAATGTTGTTGGCGCGTGGATGCACATGGGAGATGCTGCTGACACATGCCAGTGCGTGTGGAGATACTCCCGGCGTGTGACTGACGAGCAGAACCTTTTGGAGTTGTGTGAAAGCTTAGATGTCTGAGATCTCTTCGGATCTGTACTTGGCGGCATCTAATCTATCGTCTAGAGAGGAGCGTGTAGCTCCGGCAAGGGTTGTAACAGCATGTGGGATCAAGCTCAATCGAAATTCAACAGAGCTCAAGCTCAACACTAAATTAAAAGAGAAAGTCAAGCTCAAATTACGTTAGGCTAGGCAGGTTTCAACCATGCCAACAGATGTTATATCTCAACATCTACAGTTAGAGACTCAGAGGTGGTTGCACCGTTGAAGACTCAATCATGAACTTGAAGCAACAGATGATCACATGGTGAATGGGACAAGACCTTTATCCTTTGGTTACCTTTTTCCCATGGGGGCCGGGCCATAAGGGTGAAAGAAAGCAAATAAACTTGCTTTTGGGAGAATGAAGTCTCAACTTTGTTTTCATTCACTACCAAAAACAAATTGGGATATATTGACGTGTCTATAGTAATGCACTTTTTGCCACGTCATTATTTCTTGACATGTTAATTATTGCCACATTGCTAAATTTAAATTCGTTTAAATTTTTTTTTAAAAAAAATATATTTTATATACTTTAGTAACGTGACAAATTGTGACATGTCAAGAAATATTGACGTGTCAAAAAATATTGACGTGTCATTTTGCCACGTCAATAAATAATAATTAATAATTCGAATAGTATTTTTTCAAAAAAGAAGTGATCATATCATTTTTTTTTGACTCTTACCATTTTAATGTATTTTCTTCACGTGTCACATGTAACACGTCAAGATAGAAAAATTTCTTGACGTGTAAAATTTGACACGTCAAGAATTTATTAACATGCTACATTTGACACGCCAAGAAATTTCTTGACGTGTCAAATTTGACAAGTCAAAAAAATATTAATTTTTTTTTCTTGACGTGCCACATGAGGCACGGCAATAATTTCTTGACGTATCCCATGTGGACACGTCAAGAAACCTCACCCCTTTTTCGTTTTTTCTTTCATTTTCCCTCTCTTTCTTTCTTCTCTCGCGCCTCTACAGCCTTCCTTTTCAAATAAGTTTGATGGGGTTTGTTTTGTCATTTTTTTTCTTTTCTTTTTCTTTTCCTCCTCATCACCTTCCCCACCTGCCCACATGCACCCTCCTCTTCTCTTTCTTTCTCCTTCTCCTTTCAACTTTCTTCTCCCAAATTCCTTCTTTCTGCTTGTCTTTCGGTTCTCACTGAAACAGAGAGTGAGAACCAGAGAGATTAGGGGGCTGGAAAAAAACGAAGATATGAAAAAACTCACCGATTCCTCTCGTCCTCTCCACGGCTTCGTTTTCCTTCAGATACTCTCTCTCTCTCTCTCTCTCTCTCTCTGTCTTTCTCTACATATATATTATACACACGAGGTTTTGAAAATTGAAATTTAATTTAAATTTTTGCCAGGGAGCTAATTCGGTTTTCAAGGTTTGAGATTTTTGAAGATTTTGATGTTGATGGGTTTGAGATTTTGATGTTTTATTTGCTGATCATGGGTTTGGGTTTTTGAAGATTTTTTGGGTTTGATTTCTCTGGTTGGTTTGGTTTGATTTTTCAGGTTGATTTTGAGACTGATCTTTCAAGGGATTCTTGGAAATCCAGGCCATTAGTGAAAGATTTTGGAAATATGTCTTATTCTGTACGTTTTGCTTCAGGTTCATCTGGATTTTGTTGGGGAATTTTTCTGGGCGATTCCTATTCCAGCAAATGTACCGAAAATGGAGAAAAGACGAGTGAGATAGTGAGAAAAGGAGAGAATGGCGTGTTGGTAACAGTCCAGCGCTGGAGAAACGAAGGGATCCCTTCGTTTCCTTCGTTTCTCCAGCTGGAGTCTCCAGCATCTCTTTCTCTCTCTCCGGAGAGGCGAATTTTTTTTTTTTTTTTTTTTAATAATTTTTAAACTTTAGTGACATTTTGAAATTGGCACCTCAACAAATTTATTGACGTGTCAATTTCTAACACGTCAATAATTTATTGACGTATCAATTTCTGACACGTCAACAATTTATTGTTTCCATTTAATGATACCCTTATTTTTAAGGTTGAACACGTCAATAAATCCCAGTCAAGAAAAATTGGTTTCTTAACAAAGGGTACAAGAAAATGAATGGAGATGGTGACCCGTGAGTAGGCATATGAATCAAGTGCATGGGATTATTTTTGTTTTAAAATTCTGGTCATTAAAAAATTCAAAGTAATTATTTTTTAATAAAAAAAAGAATGCATTTTTAAAAGTGCAATTATAAGCCTTGAATGCACGCAACGACATGACTTTGAGCTTCCTCTAATGAAGGCAAAATGAGCCGTGGAGAGAGGGTTAGTCATGAAAATGTCCTGTTGTGCTGAAGATGCTAAGTGAACAAAATTCAGAAAACAATTGAATAGAAGAAGTGGGATCCCTAATTAATTAGATCTGATCACATGCATCAAATAACCTGTCTTATAGTGGCAGCTTGTGTCATTATCAAAGTTGGTACCTATTCGATCTTCTTGTAGGCTTTTCTGCATTTATCTTCGCCTTCCAAAGCTTATCTCAATTTAGTTGGTTGGCCACAGGTGATTCGCCAGTCGACACTTGGAGGAAGAGGATGGATACAATAATATATGCATGTGGAACATTTTTTACTGCCTAAATTACAAATTGTTTCATGTTGTATGAAAGTAAAATAAAAGGTTCTTGAAATATTCCAAAAAATACAATTTAGTCCATGGAGTCAAATTCTGTTAAAAAATTGTTTTTATTTGCCCATTAGTTTTTTGAATTTTAAAAATTTGTTTGATTTTTTTTTTTTTTTTTTACAATTATTTTATTTGTTAAAAGAATAGGGGTATTATAGGAATATAAAAAAAATGAGTGGCCTTTTCAATACATTTTGGTAGTTTGATGGCCTACTCTAGTATCTTTTGAACATTGTGGGGTTCTATCGCAAACAACTGTTAGTTTGGAAGTGACCTGGGTCTAACCCGGTGAATCGGGTTGACTACTTTGGACTGGGTTGGATAGATTGACCTAGTTGGCCTACTCGGCTGAATCGGGTTGGAGATCCGATTTGAACCCGATGACCTGGTTAGAAACCAGTTTGGGACTGGGTTTGAGCGCCAACTGACGTGGATCTAGGGCTGACTTGGCGGGCTCTCTGGATGACACGTGGTAGCAGGGAAATAGAAGAAGTGTCTAGCGTGTGTACGTTGCACGCGCCAGGCATTATGGCCACTCGCCACGCGTGCACGACACGCGCCAAACCCTAGATGGGGTTTTGAGATGCCTGAGGCGCATGGATCACACGTGCCAGAATGTTGTCGACGCATAGGAGATGCTGCCGGCGCATGCCAGCGCGTGTGGAGATACTCCCTGCGAGTGACTGACGAGCATAATCTTCTGGAGGCGCATGGAAGCTTGGACGACTGAGATTTCTTCGAATATGTATTTCAAGGCCAGGGATTGTGATTTATGGGGAGGACCAAGACACCCCGGGTCCTCCAAATTACAAGAAAAAAAATTTTAAGGGTGCTTATAATTTAAGGTATGCTGTTGCCAATTGTCTATTTCTAGAATTTTTTTTATTCTAAGGCCTCCAAATTACAAGAAAAAAAAATTTTAAGGGTAAAAATATAATTTAAGGTATATACAAGCTACAATTGTTCATTTCTCAATTTTTTTGGCCCCAAGGCCTCCAAAATTGAAAGTTGGCTCCATCTTGGCGATGTCTGATCTGCCGTTTGGAGATGAGTGTGTAGCTCTGACAAGGATTGCGGGGGCGCGTGTGGCGCGTGAGATCACCGACAGTTGTTCTTGGTGGTGCGTGAGATCACTAACAGTTGTCCTGGTGGCGTGTGGGGGCGCATGCAACTCTGAAATGGACTAAAATTGCACATATCAACCGATCTGGGGCCAAGACATCACTTTTGGTGGTTATTTGGCTAAAAGGAGTGACGGTGGCGGCGCGTGTGCTCAAACTGTCGAAGGCGCGTGGGAAGGCGAATGGCAAAGGATCTTATATTATTGTTCGATCTGATCACATCAAAAAACCTGTCTTATAGTGGTAACTTGTGTCATTATCAAAGTTGGTACTATAGACGGATTTAGGGGGGACCGGCAGTGGCTCTGGTCCCCCTCCAAATTACAAGAAAAAAAAAAAAAAAATTAACGTAAAATAATAATAATTTAAAATATTTTTTTGCTCGAACTTGAAGCAGAGAGGATATGGTGAATGGGACAAGAACTTTGTCCTTTGGTTACCTTTTTTTCCATGGGGGCTGGCCATTGCTAATGTTTATAATGGGTATCTAATTCTATCCATAATCCACAAGATCACGAGTCACCATGCATGATCAGATCACATTCTTGCTTCCAAGGACGTCATTCTTTTGGCTCCCTCCACTATATATATATTGATTTGTTATTAATTAAAGTATGCATGTAATGCTTTTAATTGGTGTATATACCTTAATTTTCACTTAGAATTTAAGAAGAAGATGATCTATGCATGTCTTCTTATAATCAAAAGTGTGCTAAAGTGTATTAATTCAAGCCCAATCGAAATTCAGCGGAGCTCAAGCTCAACACTAAATTAAAAGAGAAAGTCAAGCTCAAATTACGTTAGGCTAGGCAGGTTGCAACCATGCTAGCAGATGTTATATCTCAACATCTATAGTTACAGACTCAGTGCGAGGTGTGTGGATCACACGCGCCAGAATGTTGTTGGCGCGTGGATGCGCGTGGGAGATGCTGCTAGCGCGTGTCTGACGAGCAGAACCTTCTGGAGGCACGTGACAGCGTGTGGAAGCTTGGATGGCTGAGATCTCTTCGGATTGCTCCGATAGGGTTGTGGCGGCGCTGGTGGTGCATGCATTCTGGAATGGACTGAAATTGCACATATCAACTGATCGGGGGCCAAGACACCACTTTTGGTGGTTATTTGGCCAAAAGGAGTGACGGTGGCGGCACGTGTGGCGCGTGCTTGAACTGTCGAAGGCGCGTGAGAAGGCGGATGGCGGAGGATCTTATATTATTGTTTGATCTGATCACATCAAACAACCTATCTTATAGTGGCAGCTTGTGTCATTATCAAAGTTGGTACCCGAGACGGTTTTCGGGGGGACCGGTAGTGGCCCTGGTCCTCCCCAAATTACAAGAAAAAAAAATTTAAGGCAAAAAAAAAAAAAAAAATTAAGGTAAAAAAATAATAATTTAAAATAATTTTTGCTCAATCATAAACTTGAAGCACATGATAGTAGGTGAATGGGACAAGACTTTTTTCCTTTGATTACCTTTTTACCATGGGGACCGGGCCATTGCTAATGTCAAATTTGCTATTAAACTCCTATGTCATACAAGCATTCCACACTTTCTTTGAACAAAATATAATTTACATTAAATTAAAAATATGAATAGAAGATGTGACATAATTTAAGGTAAAAAAAAAAAAAAAATTTAAGACATTTTTTGCTCGAACTTGAAGTAGAGAGGATCGGCTGATGAATGGGACAAGCCTTTGTCCTGTCGGTACCTTTTTCCCATGGGGGCCGGGCCATTGCTAATGTTTATAATGGGTATCCAATTATGTCCATAATCCACATGATCACGAGTCACCATGCATGATCAGATCACATTCTTGCTTCCAAAGACGTCATTCTTTTGGCTCCCTCCACTATATATATATATATATATATATATATGTTGATTTTTTATTAATTAAAGTATGCATGTAATGCTTTTAATTGGCTTAATTTTCACTTAGAATTTAAGAAGAAGAGGATCTATGCATGTCTTCTTATAGTACTTAATTAGGGGAATCTGATAAATCAAAAGTGTGCTAAAGCATATTAACTCAAGCCCAATTGCAACTCAACGGAGCTCAAGCTCAATACTAAATTAAAAGAGAAAGTCAAGCTCAAAGTACGTTAGGCTAGGCAGGTTGCAACCATACCAGTAGATGTTATATCTCAACATCTACAGTTAGAGACTCAGCGCGAGGCGCGAGGATCACATGCGCCATAATGTTGTCGGCGTACGAATGCATGTTGGAGATTCTGCTGGCGCATGCCTGATGAGTAGAACCTTTTAGAGGCACGTGAAGGTGTGTGGAAGCTTGGACGGCTGAGATCTCTTCGGATTGCTCCTGCAGGGTTGTGGTGGCCCAAGTGGTGCGTGGGATCACCGACAGTTGTTCTTGGCGGTGCGTGGGGGTGCGTGTATTCTAGAATGGATTGAAATTGCACATATCAACCGATCTGGGGCCAAAACACCACTTTTAGTGGTTATTTGGCCAAAACGAGTGACGATGGCGGCACGGGTGGTGCATCCTCGAACTGTCGGAGGCTTGTGGGAAGGCGGATGCTAGAGGATCTTATATTATTGTTCGATCTGATCACATCAAACAACCTACGTTGTAGTGGCAGCTTATGTCATTATCAAAGTTGGTACCGGAGATGTTTTTCAGGGGGGATGGGCAATGGCCCTGATCCGCCCCAAATTATAAGAAAAAAAATTTAACGCAAAAAAAAAAAAAAAAAAAAATTAAGGTAAAAATATAATAATTTAAAGTATGTTTTGCTCAATCATGAACTTGAAGCACATGTTAGCAGGTGAATAGGACAAGACCTTTGTCCTTTAATTGGTTACCTTTTTACCATGGGGCCGGGCCATTGCTAATGTCAAATTTGCTATTAAACTCCTATGTCATACAAGCATTCCACACTTTCTTTGAACAAAATATAATTTACATTAAATTAAAAATATGAATACAAGATGCTACTTAAATTAGACTCATCACTACACCTTATTTAACATATCCAGCCAGGCCATAACCTGTTCAGTGAAAAAAAAAAAATTATAAAACTAGACAAAGACTTTGAACAATGGAATATCTTATATTCAAAACCATATGGTGACCTGTGAGTAGGCATCAAGAAAATGAATGGAGATGGACCCGTGAGTAGGCATATGAATCACGTGCATGCATTATTTTTGTTTTAAAATTCTGGTCATTAAAAAATTCAAAGTAAATTTTTTTTTTTTTTTTTTTTAAAAAAAAGAATGCATTTTTAAAAGTGAAATTATAACCCTTGAATTAATACATGCAACGACATGACTTTGAGCTTCCTCTAATGAAGGCAAAACGAGCCATGGAGAGAAGGTTAGTCATGAAAATGTCCTGCCGTGTTGAAGATGCTAAGTGAACAAAATTCAGAAAACAATTGAATAGAAGGAGTGGGATCTCTAATTTATTCGATCTTATCACATGCTTCAAACAACCTGTCTTGTAGTTGCAGCATGTGTCATTATCAAAGTTGTTACCTATTCTTCTTGTACGCTTTTCCGCGTTCATCTACACCTTCCAAAACATATCTCAATTTAGTTGGTTGGCTACTGGTGATTTGCCAGTCGACGCTTGTAGCCTTGTAGGAAGAGGATAGATACAATAATGTGGAACATGTTTTACGTCGAAGAACCCTTTTCTTCTTCTTTTTCTCTTTCTCTCTTTTTTTTTTTGGGGGTGGGGGGTGTGGATAAACTTTCTAGTCCACACACGTGAACATGTTTATATCTGTATATATACAACACACACAGTAGCCAAGTTTATAGCTGAACCTTCAATGGCAAGCAAAACCTCTACTAGTAGTACTCTTTCTTGGCTTCTCCTCCTCTGCCTCGCCTTCACTCTGCTTGTCGGTCACTCAACTTCTCAGAATGACCGAAAGGCAAATATCACTATCTCTATAGCTGAGATCTCATATATATATATATATATATATATATATATATATATATAGTTCGCTTTGTTTGATCATGCGTAACAATTTATAGATATGATAATGTGAATGCAGGCTTATATTGTGTATATGGGCAACAGGAAGATGGATGAGGTTTCCACATCATCCCTTCACACAAGCATGCTACAAGATGTCATTGGCAGGTTATAAAAGCATGCAGTACATTGGGACCATTAACAGAAACTTGTTAGAATGAAGGCTGATGCTTGAATTTCTGTCTAGAGTAATAACATTAACTATATAACTTTCTCACATTAATGCTGATGTTGCCGTATGTGCTAATTGTTGAATTATTCTTTATTAATAAATAGATAAATGATCAAAAATTATTATTAATTAATCTTATCTTTTACTCATCTTCCTATTCCTAGGATAAATAGGTGAATTCACCATTGAATTTGTGAGAGACCCACATAAGTCCACAAATTCAATGGTGAATTCATTAGATTTGAACAAGGAGATGGTTGAAAGAATGATGTGTGACTTGTATAAGTTAGTTAGAATTGCCATGTCAACATTGTAAAATAATTGTGCCATAAAAATGTAGTTTATAACATTTTTTTTTTCTTCTTTATAAAAGCCATTCCAAAATTATATTTCTGAACGTTTTTAGAAAGATGTAGGACATGTGGCAAATAGACGGTAAATTTTTTCTTTATTTTTTGGCTCCTTGGATTTCCTGCGATGGTTGTATTAGACGTTTTTAGTGTTAAGGTTAGGCTAGTGGGGTTGAGTGGCGAGTGAAATGAAAAAAAATAATAATAAAAAAAATAAAAAATCAAATCAAATAAAATTGGCCCTCTCGATGTCTCTTTCACTAGTTGTCTTACATGATCTGCCCATGAGACCGATTGATTTAAATTTAAATATATGCTAAAGTATGAATTAAATAATTAAATTTATCTCTTTTTATTCGCTTAAAGTTTTGGTATAAGTGATGATTTACAATAAAAAATGTATATGCCTGCATTTTGACAGTACTGGACCAAAATCTCTAATCTATAGCTACTCGAGGAGCTTCAGTGGATTTGCAGCGGAACTAACCGAACAAGAAGCTCAAAAAATAGCTGGTCGATGAACCTAATCTCTCCCCCCATGTTTTCTATATCTACAACAAAAGTTGTAAGTTGTAACAATATTAATGAATGCAGGAATGGAAGGCGTAGTGTCCGTGTTCCCTAGCGAACAAAGCCAACTTCATACAACAAGGTCATGGGACTTCCTTGGCTTTCCGCAAAATGTTCAAAGAAGACCTATTGAAAGTGACATAATTATAGGAGTGCTTGACACTGGAATTTGGCCGGAGTCAGAAAGCTTTAGTGACAAAGGATTTGGTCCAGCACCTACGAAATGGAGGGACACTTGCCAAGCCTCCATCAATTTCACTTGCAACAAGTATATTTATATATATCATTATAACCTTATTATTTGAGTAATGCGAGATTTTTTTTTTAAAATTTTTTTTTTCATGTCTCTTTGTTTCCTCAAAAATTGATGTAAATTCTAAAATTACCATTAAATTTGTGATAGACTCCATTTTTTTCCTAACTGCACGACCACATGTGCAAAAAAGACACAGAGAGTAAAAAAACACAACAACTAACAAATGTGGCTACGCTTATGCAGTAAAATCATTGGAGCAAAATACTATCGTAGCAGTGGAGTTTTTGTCGGAAATGATGTTAAATCTCCTAGAGATTCCGATGGCCATGGGACACACACAGCATCAACAGCAGCTGGGAATTTAGTTAGCGGGGCAAGCCTACTGGGGTATGGGTTGGGAACAGCACGAGGAGGAGTTCCGTCAGCACGTACTGCTGTCTACAAAATATGTTGGTCCAATGGCTGTTCTGATGCTGACAGTCTTAAGGCATTTGACGATGCCATTGCCGATGGCGTTGACATCATATCTTTTTCCGTTGGTAGACACATAGCACTGGAGTACTTTCAAGATGTATATGCCATTGGTGCCTTTCATGCTATGCAAAATGGAATATTGACATCAATGTCTGCTGGTAACGACGGTCCAGGTCGATCAACCATCACAAACATTGCGCCATGGTCTCTCTCTGTGGCTGCAAGCACTATAGATCGAAAGTTCTCCACTCAGGTCCAATTGGGTAACAACAATATCTATGAGGTAACTAAAAACTCCAGTCCTGCTATATATGAATATCTTCTTCATTTACTCCAATTTATTTGTATCTATAAATTCTAATTAATTTGAAGAATTTCTTTACTCCACGTGCGTGTAGGGAATTTCAATTAATACATTTGACCTCAACAATAAACAGTATCCAATAATTTATGGCGGAGATGCACCAAACACCGGTGTTCAAAGTTCCACTTCCAGGTAACTACAAAATGAAATTTATGTATTCAATAATTATTACTTATGCTGTGCATAGGGTTGTTAAGTGAGCGAATTAGCGTCTCGCGAGCAAGCTCGGGCTCGGCTCGTACTCGACTCGAATATTAAATGAAGCACTTTATGAACACAAATCTAGCTCGAATATTAAACGAAGCAAGCTCGGCTCGACTCGGCTAAGCTCGTGAACAGCTCGTATAAGCTCGAGTGTGTGTATATATATATATATATATAAACTAAGTAATACATAATTAATTATAAATCTCATAATTATTAAAACCTTAAAATTACATTTATATTTAACCATTAGAGAATGAAAAATTCTAGACCCTTCGTGATCAAAGAGAGAGAGAGAGCAATCATTAAAAAGACCTCGATTTAATTAGAGCATATCCAAACGAAAAGAAGAAGAATCAAGCAGAAACTATTGAGGAAGATTGCGAAAGGCATAAATTATTGAAGAATCAAACAGACTCAAACACTATCACTACCTGTCTGGTGAGTGAGAGTGAGAGAGTGGGAAACGAGAGTTTAGGTGGAAGATCCGTTGTGACTGGTGAGGGGAATTGAGAGAGAAACGTTAAAAAAATATTTTTTTGTAGGGGGCGTTGTCCCAATGCAGTTTGAATGCAACATGTTAACTTGTCCCACATTGTTAAGAAAACATCAATCTTCAAGTTTGCTTATCTATAAAAGAATGCATATCCTCTCTCTTTGAAACCAAATGTCTTGCTGTATTGACTCAGGCTCCATACTCGACTAGTCAGGCTAAACAAATGCTCATATGCAAACTAACTTCTTAAGCCGTTTAAGAGTACTTGAAGTTAAAAGAAAATTTTAAAACAAAAATATTAAATATAAGAGCCAGCTCGCGAGCTGGCTCGGCTCGACTTATTATTAGCTCGAGCTCGATTTTTTTGGTTCGCCCTTAAGCTCGACTCGAGCTCGAGCTCGAGTAAAATTTAAACGAGCCAAGCTTGAACAAGGGAAGCTCGCTCAAGCTCGGCTCGTTTACACCCCTAGCGGCCCTGTGCATATATATATATATATATATATAGACAAAGGGAATAAGTTTATTTATTTGCTTTTGTTTGCATGATGAGTCTATGAAACTAGCAAGAGAAATATTCCTTGTTTTTTCAAGAATAGGAGTACCAATTGTAGACACATTCCAGCATGATACTTAAAATGGAACTTAATTATTGCTAAAAAAAAATACAGGTATTGCTTAAATAATTCACTGGACCAAGCTTTGGTGAAGGGTAAAATTGTACTTTGCGATGGCCGGACTAATGGGTCAGGGGGATTTGTAGCTGGTGCTGTTGGTACTGTGATGCGAGGCCAAGAATACCAAGATTTTGCTCAATCTTATCCCTTGCCTGCATCATACCTTCGCTTGGCGGATGGTAGCGAAGTGTACAAATACATAAATTCAACAAGGTATTATTAATTTAAAATAATATAGACATTCAAACAAGTTCGTAAAACTTATAATTCTAAAGAACACACGCAATTTTCAGGGGAGCAACTGCGACTATTCAAAAAAGTAAAGAAGTTAAAGATATAATTGCTCCTTACATTGTGTCTTTCTCATCAAGGGGGCCAAGTAATATTACACGCAATATTCTCAAGGTAATAATCTTATTAACATTTGTGATCTTAATTGTATTACTTATTTATGTTAGAATAAATGAAAATATAATATATTTTTCATATATTTTATATTTGGTTGAAAGAGAGAGAAATGAACACAATAAATTTATGGGTGGTTCGGTGTCAGGCACCTACATCCCCACTCTGAATTGTCCTAAAGACTACATTGTCATTTCGTTTTTTTGTAAGTTGATGTAGCCGGATTTAGCTGCTCCTGGAGTTCACATCCTAGCAGCATGGTCTCAAATATCCCCAATTTCAGGAGTTACGGGTGATAAGAGAATGCTGCTATACAATATAATCTCGGGAACATCAATGGCTTGCCCACATGCTACAGGGGCGGCTGCCTACATCAAATCCTTTCACCCCACATGGTCACCTGCCACTATCAAGTCGGCTCTTATGACTACAGGTAATATCTATATGATGTATAATCCTCGATCTTGATCATTTATTGCATGTATGACTAACTCACTCCA
>NC_081547.1:28083671-28093648 GCF_901000735.1 Corylus avellana
CTTAGAATCGAAGTGAAGCCTAATGTTCTAGCATTCACATCTGTTGGACAAAATCTGACGTTTGCGCTCACTATTGAAGGAACAACAAATAAAGACATTATCTCTGCTTCTTTAGTGTGGGATGATGGAACGTTCCAAGTGAGGAGCCCCATTGTTGTAGGCTTGTAGTTGTTGGATGACATTCTCTGCTGCATATATGTATTAAGTAAATAATAATTGAAGCTAAAGCTTTGAAGGAATATGCATGGAATAATAGAATAAAGCGATGGCGGAAGACGGAGGACTGAAAATGGTTGTAATTTGAGCCTTTGCTCTAGTTCTGCATTGCTCTGTAATTTGAACCTTTCTAATTTAATGCTCTATTATCATTAGTTTTCCTTCTAACACTACAAAAAAATTACTGTTTATTGACGGAGGTTTACTGACGTGTCAGGGTCACCTGACACGTCAGTAAACACTCCTGACGGGGCTTTCCTGACGCGTGTAAGGCGTGAAGAATGTGGGTGTCAGGAAATGAGAATTCCTGACGTGTTGAAATTCACACGTCAGAAGAATTCCTTACGTGTCAATTTTTGACATGTCAGGAATTCCTGACGTGTGAAAAATTTACACGTCAGGAATTATTGACGTGTCAAAAATTGACACGTCAATAATTACTGACGTGTGAATTTTGACACGTCAGTAATTATTGACGTGTCAATTTTTGACATGTCAGTAATTACTGACGTGTCAATTTTTGACACGTCAATAATTCCTGACGTGTCAAAAATTCACACGTCAATAAATTTGGTTCGTTTTGAAATTTTTTTTCACTCCCCCCTATATTTTTTGTGATTAATTTTAGGACTATACCCGAATTTTGTGTTACGTAATACCTGATATTCAATCTATCCATCAAATCCATGCAAATAATATACAATTTTCCCATCAAATAACATACATCATATCCATTAATAGCAATCACAAATTATCCAAGAAAACTAACTTCAACACATCATAATATCACAACTAAAATAATATATATACACCAATCACAAACTATCCATCAAAACTAACTTCAACACGCCAAAATGACACAAATCACAAACTATACACCAAGACTAACTTCAACACACCAAAATGACACAAATAACATAATATACACCAATCACACAAACTATCAACGAAAGCGATCTTCAACACACCAAAAATGGCACATACTAACTATATATACACCAATTACAAACTATCCACCAAAATAAACTTCAACACATCAAAAATGACACATACTAACGTAATATACACCAATCACAAATATAATTACATCAACTTATACACAAGTGTGAATGGCCTAAAGTTCTCAACCAGACTATCGATCATTGACATCTATAGCATCCTCTCGACGATGTCCATTACCTGCAAATGATAAAACAAACAATATTCACCAATAAAACAACCACCAAACAAATAATATATAAAACTTTGAAGGTAGCAGAAAATTCATATAAAAAACAATAGAAAAACATTAAGTCAATATATATGCATGGTCACAGAGCAATCAATAATATATAGACATGAGAGAATGAACTTCGTTTTTATTTTTCCATTGCAATTATAGAACTTCCATATAGGTTATTAATGTCGGGAATTCAATGGAAGAGATGATAAACACAAAGGAAAAGCATCCTCTCTAGCATTAAGTGCATTTATATCTATTTATATTTAGAGTTACCAAATTAAGTTTGTGAATAATTGTTCTTGATGAGTTCGATCTGCATGTGTTGCTTTGTTCCATGCAGTTATATCCATTTATACGTGCATGAATAGCTCTAAATAATTATCTCAACCAACACTATTTCATAGTATACCAAATTGAAGCCAACAATTTAGAAGTTCACCAACCCAACCATGATATATAAACCAAATTTAACCAAGAGTTACAACATCATTAATTATTTAGAATGAACATATCCAAACTCTTAATTTAGAAGTTCATATATATCCAAACTCTTAATTTAGAAGTTCATATATATATATATATATATATATATATATATAGACAGTTCTAAAATTAAATTGACTACTAACAAAGGTCATACCTGATCCACTGTCGACCGACGATCGCACCATCGTAACGGGTGGGGAAGCACTGTCTGGTGGAGTGTACAACCGCATCAGCTCCTCGAGTTGGCGGAAACGGGCATCAAACCTTGCTTGACGTTCAGCCTCCTGTTCAGCTACCTGTCGAGCTATCCGAGCATTGTTCTCAGCCATCTGCTCCGCCACTTGCTGAGCTACCCGCGCATTGTTCTCGGCCAACAACGCATCTATCTCTTCCTTGTGCTTCGCACTCTCCGCCTCAAGCGCTCTATCAAGTGTGCCTTGTGATATCGTAGAGTACCTGGCGTTTTCTGACCTTGCCTGGGACGGTGTATAGTATGAGCGAATGGTCCCCCGCACAGGCAGAATATTTGGTCCAGCCATCCGAACTCGACCGGCATATTCAGGCTTATTTCCAATTGCCTGGTCAAATGCGTCGTTTGGCGCCCACCTTACCGTTCCCTCTGTGATGCTAGACGATGCTGCAGGGTCGGTGGGTATAAGCTCCTTCATCCGTTCCTGTTTGTCACATTAAATATTGAGTCAGTGGGGCGCACAACTGTTAATCGAAAATAATTTATCAAATATACAAGCAAGACAATATATGAAAGGTGAGTAGTAGCATACACATCTCTCCTTCACAATATCATTCGGATATGAACCGTTCTTCTTTGTGTGTGAACGGACGTAATTTTGTGCCCGAGTAGGTTGATGGCCCAAACGTTCGGCCTGCAGATAACATAGGACATACATATACCATATTAACATATAAAATGATGACATGTACATTCACATCTATAAGTATAGGATAAATTACACACTTACCTCCTCCTGTGTCAACCTGGCATAACTCTTTGATCCGGTGCAATGCGGTGAATCATTTAATGCTCGCAATGTCTTCATTTTCGCCGCATACTCCTACACAGTTAACACTTTTAATATGTTAATACTAATACAATTAGGGTCACTACTTTAACCAAATAGTTTAACTCATGACCTACCCTATTCTCCTGGGTACACCACCTCTCTAATAATATATCCAAGTCGACAGCATTGTACTCTCCCAGTCTCTGTCCCCCCAGTCTTGCCTGTATAGTGTCCGGAGTATCTTCCTCGGTAATGGCACAAATTTTTTTAAGATCATGCCTCCATGTCCGCAGCTTAGAGCCCATATCCTTAAATGCTTCATCCTTCACAGCTTCCAAGTTGTACTCAGGCGGGACGAAAAAGTATGCCTGCACAAGATCAACATTGACAAATTAAAAAAAACTTAAAATATGTGTATATACATATAGATATAAACGCGCATATATATTTGCAACTTAGAGCGTATATGTACATATATACGCTCTAAGTGTCATCATATTATTAAAAAACATACCATCAATGCGTCCCAAATGTCCTCCTTGGTACGGTCTGGGACCTTCGACCAATCGTCCGGTATTCGGACAAAATTGCCACTCCTAATTATGTCTCCGGTCATCCGCCTAAACCTCACGGCGCTAAATCCAACTGGCTGGAATGATGCATTGTACTCCAGTATGATCCGTTTGCCAGGGGGGACTCCCGGCCGCCTATGCGAGTCTAGGATGGTGCACACCTCGATGATGGTGTTTCCTTCAGAATCGGTACCTAACAAATTTAAAATTAGAAAGGTAAGTTATTTCGAATTCAATATTAACTAGCATATTAATTAAAACATAATATGTACGACATTAGAGCATATACACTTACTTATGGTCCGGACCTGCCGCGGGCCTAATCGGTCGCTGGGAGCAGGGTCGGTGGGCTGCGGGTCATCAGTGGCCTGTGCCCCACCAACCATGTCTTCTTGGGCCTGTGTCTCTGTATCCTCCATACCTGCTTTGCATGTTTTTAGAATATTTAGAATTCTCTGAAGTTGTAGTTGTAGTTGAATATAATTAATATTGCACCAGTATAGTTAAAAATTTTCAAACTTATGAATCTTTAAAAAAAACAGGCGGGCGTACCTGCGCTATGCTGGGTGTCTAGCCGCTCGACGTCACCCTCAGCACACTGTCGTAACTCGCTGTCCCGGTACGGCCCAATCCGATACCCCATCTGCGCCATGCCTATCGGACTGTATGGAGCATATACAGGGGTCTCCCCTCCCATAGTACCTGGAAGGACTGGTCTATATCCTTCCTGTACCCCTAGAAGCTGAGCAACGTCTTGTTGCTCGCTGTCATCAAGTTGGGCTGCCGGAGACCCAGGCGACATCGACTGCCGCAATACGGCCGAGCCCCTGCGTGCTCTCTTCTTCCCCCTTGTACTCATGGTACCCTGTGAAAAAACACCACAAACCCAATTAATTTGATATAAAATGTATGAAATATTCACTACCTTAAGTATGCATGACTCATAATGGTACATAAGATATATATCATATTTTAGCATATGCACAGATTAATTAAGTGTGTTGATGTAATGTGTATGTAGTGACCAACTACCAATCTAAACATTCTAAACATACATATGAGATTAACTATACAAATATATATACATACGCTTCGGTTGGATCTAAGTCGTGTCTGACGTATTCGATATGATCTTGTATATCGTGATCAACATTTCTGGGCAGTATCAAAGGCTCACACTCGTGGTAATTGACGTAATGTGTTATAAATTCCTTACTAATAAGCCAACCTTTTCATTTAAACAAACCTACCAAAAAAAAAAATATCAGTGTGGTAGGTGGTGCGATGGGACGGCCAGCAGGCGCTGGCCTTCCCAAGGCACGCTCCTGACGCGCCACATAGGCACGTCAGGAGTTCCTGACGTGCCACATGTGGCGCGTCAGGAAATATATATATATAATATGTTATAATATATTTATACATGTTCTTTTAAATAGCATATATATATGTGTGTGTGTGTTTGTCAGAACGTTAATATCATCGATCACCAATATTGTTACTTTAATTATTTTAATTAATGAAATACCAAATTTGGTCGTATCTCATAATTAAATGAACGAGATCGAGAAAAATGCATGTTATACGTATATATATATATATATATGGTATCTCAAGTAAAACATGGCTGACCGTTGGAAATTTTTTTTTTTTTTTTTTAAAGTTTTGAATGTTCAAATGGAATGGGTTACGGTACATGCTACGTGAAGAAAAGTATATATTAAAGTACTGGTCGGTGCTTGTTTTCATAAAATTAATTTTATTGAATGTTAATTGGGATTCGATCATATTGTACAATATTAAATTACCTTGGGAATATATATATATATATATTTCTTTATGTTTATATAGTATAATTCTTGACGTGTCAAAATGACACGTCAAGAATTGTTGACGTGTCAAAATGACACGTCAACAAGTATTGACGTGTCATTTTAACACATCAACAATTATTGACGTGTCAAAGTGACACGTCAATAATTATTGACGTGTCAAATAATGACACGTTAGTAAATAATCAATCAATTATTTATTAATTTTAAAATAATATTTGGCTCAAATTTACTGACGTGTTGAAAATAACACGTCAGCATTTACTGACGTGTTTATTTCAACACGTCAGGAATTATTGACGGGTAGGTTTTTACACGTCAGGAAATAATTTGTTGACGTTCCACTACTTGACATGTCAGCATTTACTGACGTGCCAAAAAAAATTACTGTTTACCACGTGAAGAAATTGACGTTTTTTTTTGTAGTGTAACTTGTTATCATTAGTTGATCAAATGAATGAATGTTGTCCATCAGAGTAGAAGAAGAAGACCTTCGATCATAGTCTTAATGATTTGACCATTGACAAATGTTGTTCATTTTGATTATAAACAAAGATGAATGCTCCATGCCTTGACACTAGCTTGCAATAATTTCCAACATTTACCTTTACGGTTACATTGGACTGGGCATCGAATTTGGCGCTGGATGATACAAGGCCTGGGTTTTTTGTTTCAGTTGGATTTGCATAAGTCCAATCTTGAACCTGGACTTTGAGTTACTTTGCAAACCAAAACTCAAAACAAATACCCTTACCTGAACAAGTAAAGAAGGTTTTTCTAAAAACAATACATGTCTTTTTAAGCTATTAAAAAAGCATGCGAGAAGTACGAGCTATTAGAAAACCAAGTAATGTTTAGATCAAAATTCAATAGGGATCATTCCAAATTCAATGATAATTTTAAAAGTCACATCAAATTTAGGAGAATAAAAAGATGGTTTTCAGCATTACTCTAAAAAAGTAGAGAAACGATATAATTCATTTCTTTTTCAACCATTTTTTAACTATATCCATAGTGAATGGATGATTAATCCACCATTGAATTTGTGTGGGTTTACATGAGTCCACAAATCTAATGATTGATATGTTTAATTTGTAAGATAAGATGAGAAAAAGATAAGAAAAATATTGACGTTAATCATTTTTCAAAAACATATGTTTCACCTTCTCTTTAGAATTCATCTCTCTCTTTTCTTCTAAACAATACCAAAAAGAACTTCAAGAGGAGAGAAGATCTAGGCTCCACGGGTCTCTGTTTCTAGCGGGTTGCTTTAGATCCAGATTTGGTCTCTTCAACCTTAGATCTGATCGTCTTCTTCGGCCAACGCGTATCTTCTGAAGGACTGTCTACGATGCCGTGCTCCTCTGAGGCTACTTATGAGGTTTTTGTTTTTTATTTTTTATTTTGTTTGTCCTGGCCTTCGGGTTGATGATGAATTTTTAGTTTCTAGTTGTTTTTTATTTTTGTTTTGTATTTGGGTAACCAATGTTCTAGATTTAGTATGTTCGAAGCAGATTTGTTTCTTAAATGTAATTGTACATGGGTTAGCGGAAGCTTAACTGAAGTCATTTTTATGACTTTGTAACCTTCATACCATTCCCACCATGGAAGCTCTCTTTCACTCTCCCCACTCCCCTCCCCCCATCTCAAGACATAACTTGGCCCACTTGGGTGTCGGTTGACCTTCGATCGAAGGACTGAAGGTCTACTGGTGAAATACCCAATTTCTTTCGAGTATTTTCTTATGCCGCAGACAAATATAACTAAAATATTAAAAATTTGTTCTTTCAAATTGCTCCAGAAGAAAACTATATATTAACTTTGAAAACCTAAAGTCTTTCGATAAATATACTCGATTTGTAAAGAAATTATAAGAATTGTAATACTCCCAACATTTTTCAATGTGTTAAATGCCATGCATGTGAACTACGTACTAAGTTGTCGAGTTGACTACTTTGGACCGGGTTAGATAGATTGACTTGGTTGGCCTACTCGGCTGAACCAAGTTGGAGATCCGATTTGAACCCAATGACCTGGTTTGGGACTGGGTTGGAGCGCCAGCTGATGTGGATCTAGGGCTGACTTGGTGGGCTGATGTGGTGCACGACACACACCAAACCCTAGATAGGGTTTTGAGACGCGTGAGGCTCGTGGATCACACGAGCCAGAATGTTGTTGGCGCATGGATGCGTGTGGGAGATGCTACCGGCGCGTGCCAGCGCATGTGGAGATACTCCCGGCGTGTGATTGATGAGCAGAACCTGTGTGAAAGCTTAAACGGTTGAGATCTCTTCGGATCTGTACTGGGTGGCATCTAATCTGTCGTTTGGATAGGAGCGTGTAGCTCCGGCAGGGGTTGTAGCGGCATGTGGGATCAAATTCAATCGAAACTCAACGGAGCTCAAGCTCAACACTAAATTAAAAGAGAAAGTCAAGCTCAAATTACGGATGATCACAGGGTGAGGGCACCGTTGAAGACTCAATCATGAACTAGAAGCAGCAGATGATCACAGGGTGAGGGCCGAGCCATAAGGATGAAAGAAAGCAAATAAACTTGCTTTTGGCGGAATGGAGTCTCACCTTCGTTCTTATTGTATATATAGGCAAAGAGTTACAATTGTAATCAAGTTTGACAAACCCAAACTTGATACAAACTATGAGAACTATTACAATACAACCAAGTAGAACAAATACAACTAGCACACTAAAGGGAAGAAATAAAAACAACTATAAGAATAAGGATAATGCTAGAGATAAGGATAATGTAGGAGATAATGCTAGAGATGCTAGAGATAAGGATAATGCTAGATAGTGGTTCGAATCTGTTTGAATTCAAAGAGTGAATCCAAAACAAACTGTGTTGATTCATTAACAAAGGGTACAAGAAAATGGATGGAGATGGTGACCTGTGAGTAGGCATAAGAATCACGTGAATGGATTATTTTTGCTATAAAATTTTGGTCATTAAAAAAATCAAAGTAATTTTTTTTTTCTAAAAAAAAGAATGCATGTTTAAAAGTGAAATTATAAGCCTTGAATACACGTAACGACATGACTCTGAGCTTCCTCTAATGAAGGCAAAAGGAGCCGTGGAGAGAGGGTTAGTCATGAAAATGTCCTGCTGTGCTGAAGAATGAAGATGCTAAGTGAACAAAATTCAGAAAACAATTGAATAGAAGAAGTGGGATCCCTAATTAATTAGATCTGATCACATGCATCAAACAACCTGTCTTATAGTTGCAGCTTGTGTCATTATCAAAGTTGGTACGTACCTATTCGATCTTCTTGTAGGCTTTTCCGCGTTTATCTTCGCCTTCCAAAGCTTATCGCAATTTAGTTGGTTGGCCACAGGTGATTTGACAGTCGACGCTTGTAGGAAGAGAACGGATAGAATAATATATGCATGTGGAACATTTTTTTACGGTGTATAAATGTAAAATTAAAGGTTCTTGAGATATTCCAAAAAATATAATTTAGTCCCTGTAGTCAAATTCTGTTAAAAAATTGTTTTTATTCGCCCATTAGTTTTTTTTTGTATTTTTAAAAAATTGTTTGTTTTTTTTTTTTTACAATTATTTTATTATTTTATTTGTTAAAAGAATAGGGGTATTATAGGAATATAAAAAAAATAAGTGGCATTTTTGATACATTTTGGTAGTTTGCTGGGCTACTCTAATATTGTTTGAACATTTTGGGACTCTATCGCAAACAATTGTTAGTTTGGAAGTGACCTAGCCCTACAAAAAACTACACGATTTGTAACGTGTTTACTATTCATTACTTTTTGCCACGTTACCATTTAGTAGCGTGTCAAAGTTGACACGTTACTAAATAGAAAACTTAAAAAAAAAAAAAAAAAATCGAAAACTTTAGAAAAATGCAAGTTGACACGTTACTAAATCGAAAACTTTTTTTTTAAAAAAAAAATTAAAAGTTAAAAAAAAAAATGAAAACTTTAGTAACATGTCAAAGTTGAAACTTTTTTTTTTTTTTTTTTTGAATCTCAAAGTTGACACGTTACTTAATGTAACATGTCAAATTTGACACATTGCTAAATGGTAATTACTAAATCGAAAACTTCAAAAAAAAAATGAAAAAACTTTAAAAAAATATCGAAAACTTTAATAACGTATCAACTTTGACACGTTATTAAATGGGCATTGGAAACACGCGTACGTGCCAGTCCCACTTTCCTGTATAAATTTATAGTAGTGCTGAAAATATAGATCCCACATTTTCTTGGATTGGATCTTGTCCAACAACCAGTTTCTTCTCACCAGAATCTTAAATCCAACATTTTACTTCCACTTTTTCTAAAAGATTTATAAGCTTATATATATATATATATATGGGGAAACTTCAGAAAACCTCCCTGAAGTTCCAGCCGATTTGAAAAACCCCCCCTGAATTTTCAAAGCTCTCACTTAGACCCCCTGAACTTTGGTTTTCTCTCACTTTGGACCCCTTTAACATTAAACTACGTCGTTTTGGATGTTTTATACCAATTTTACCCTTCCCCAAAACTATGTCGTTTTGTGTCCTAAAATCACAACACATATCCAGCCCAAAACGACGTCGTTTTAAGCATAATTTTTTTAAAAAAAAATTAAAAAAAAGTAAAAAATATATA
>NC_081547.1:28093748-28107974 GCF_901000735.1 Corylus avellana
GTGTTTTGTTTTGTTTTTTTTTTTTTGGTTAGTTTGCTATTGTGTGCTTCAGTTTTGGAACATGTGCTCAGCAGAGATTTGGTGCGGTTTTTAGATTGATTTTTTTTTTTTTGTGGTGTTTATTTTTGTAATGATTAATAAAAATGAGAAATCTAAATATAATAATAATATTAAAATAAATATTATTTAATTAATATATAAATATTAAAAAAAAAAATAGGGCCCCATTTAAAAGTTTCGCCTATGGCTCAAAAAACATTGAGCCGGCCCTGCTTGTAGGAAGAGGACGGATACAATAATGTGGAACATGTTTTAGGTCGATTCGTGGAAGAGCCCTTTTCTTTTTCTTTTTCCCTTTCTGTTTTTTTTTTTTTTTTTTGGGATAACTTTTCTAGTCCACACACGTGAACATATCTATGTCTATATATATACAACACACGCAGTAGCCAAGTTTGTAGCTGAACCTTCAATGGCAAGCAAAACCTCTACTCGTAGTACTCTTTCTTGGCTTCTCCTCCTCTGCCTCGCCTTCACTCTGCTTGTCGGTCACTCAACTTCTCAGAATGACCGAAAGGCAAATATCTCTATCTCTATAGCTGAGATCTCATATATATATATATATATATATATATATATATATTGTTCGCTTTGTTTGATCATGCGGAACAATTTATAGATACGATAATGTGAATGCAGGCGTATATTGTGTATATGGGCAACAGGAAGATGGATGAGGTTTCCACATCATCCCTTCACACAAGCATGCTACAAGATGTCATTGGCAGGTTATAAAAGCATGCAGTACATTGGGACCATTAATAGAAAGTTGTTAAAATGATGGCTGATGCTTGAATTTCTGTCTAGAGGAATAACATTAACTATATTTTTATTATACAACTTTCTCACATTAGTGTTGATGTTGCCGTATGTGCTAACCATTGAGTTATTCTTTATTAATAAATAGATAAATGATCAAAAATCATTATTAATCTTATCTTTTACCCATCTCCCTATCCTTATGATAAATAGGTGAATCCACCACTTAATTTGTGTGAGGCCTACATAAGTCTACAAATTCAATGGTAGATTCATTAGATTTGTACAAAGAGATGGTTGAAAGAATGATGTGTAATTTGTATAAGTTAGTTAGGATTGCCATGTCAACATTGTAAAATAATTGTGCGATAAAAATGTAGTTTATAACAATTTTTTTATATTTTATTTATTTTATTTATTTTTTTCTGTTTTATAAAAGCCATTCCGAAATTATATTTCTGAATGTTGTTAGAAAGATGTAGGACATGCGGCAAATAGACGCTAAATTTTTTCTTGATGTTTTGGCTCCTTGGATTTCCGGCGATGGTTGTATTAGACGTTTTTAGTGTTAAGGTTAGGCTAGTAGGGTTGAGTGGCGAGTGAAATGAAAAAAAAAAAAAAAAAAAAATTGGCCCTCTCGATGTCTCTTTAACCAGTTGTCTTACATGATCTGCTCGTGAGACCGATTGATTTAAATTTAAATATATGTTAAAGTATGAATTAAATGATTAAATTTATCTCTTTTTATTCACTTAAAGTTTTGGTATAAGTGATGATTTACAATAAAAAAATGTATATGCTTGCATTTTGACAGTACTAGATCGGAATCTCTAATCTATAGCTACTCGAGGAGTTTTAGTGGATTTGCAGCGGAACTAACGGAGCAAGAAGCTCAAAAAATAGCTGGTCGATGAACCTAATCTCTCCCCCCATGTTTTCTATATCTACAACAAAAGTTGTAAGTTTTAACAATATTAATAAATGCAGGAATGGAAGGCGTAGTGTCCGTGTTCCCTAGCCAACAAAACCAGCTTCATACAACAAGGTCATGGGACTTCCTTGGCTTTCCACAGAATGTTCAAAGAAGACCTATTGAAAGCGATATAATTATAGGAGTGCTTGACAGTGGAATTTGGCCGGAGTCAGAAAGCTTTAGTGACAAAGGATTTGGTCTAGCACCTACGAAATGGAGGGGCACCTGCCAAGCCTCCATCAATTTCACTTGCAACAAGTATATCTATATATATCATTATAACCTTATTGTTTGAGTAATGCTAGAATTTTTTTTTTTTTTTTTTCATGTATCTTTGTTTCCTCAAAAAAATTATGTAAGTTCTAAAATTACCATTAAATTTGTGATACAGCACTATTAAACTTTGATTCGATTTTTTTCCTAACTGCACGATCACATGTGCAAAAACAGACACATAGAGTAAAAAAAAAAAAAACAACTAACAAATGTGGCTACGCTTATGCAGTAAAATCATTGGAGCACAATATTACCGTAGGAGCGGAGTTTTTGGCGGAAATGACGTGAAATCTCCAAGAGATTCCGAAGGCCATGGGACACACACAGCATCAACAGCAGCTGGGAATTTAGTTAGCGGGGCAAGCCTACTGGGGTATGGGTTGGGAACAGCACGAGGAGGAGTTCCATCGGCACGTATTGCCGTCTACAAAATATGTTGGTTCGATGGCTGTGATGATGCCGACATTCTTGCAGCATTTGACGATGCCATTGCTGATGGCGTTGACATCATATCTCTTTCCGTTGGTGGACACCATGCACGGGAGTATTTTAATGATCCAATTGCCATTGGTGGCTTTCATGCTATGCGAAATGGAATATTGACATCAATGTCTGCTGGTAACGACGGTCCACGTCGATCAACCACCGCAAACGTTGCGCCATGGTCTCTCTCTGTGGCTGCAAGCACTATAGATCGAAAGTTCTCCACTCAGGTCCAATTGGGTAACAATAATATCTATGAGGTAACTAAAAACTCCAGTCCTGCTATATATGAATATCTTCTTCATTTTTTACTCCAATTTATTTGTATCTATAAATTCTATTTAATTTGAAGAATTTCTGTACTCCACGTGTGTGTAGGGAATTTCAATTAATACATTTGACCTCAACAATAAACAGTATCCAATAATTTATGGTGGAGATGCACCAAACACTATAAAAGGTTTTCAGAGTTCCGATTCCAGGTAACTACAAAATGAAATTTATGTATTCAATAATTATTAGTTTTGATGTGCATATATATATATATATATATAGACAAAGGGAATAAGTTTATTTATTTGCTTTTGTTTGCATGATGAGTCTATGAAACTAGCTGGAGAAATATTCCTTGTTTTTTCAAGAATAGGAGTACCAATTGTAGACACATTCGAGCATGATACTTAAAATGGAACTTAATTATTGCTAAAAAAAAAAATACAGGTATTGCTTAAATAATTCACTGGACCAAGCTTTGGTGAAGGGTAAAATTGTACTTTGCGATTTCCGGCTTGATGGGTCAGGGGAATTCGTAGCTGGTGCTGTAGGTACTGTGATGCAAGGCCAAGAATCCCAAGATTTTGCTCAATCTTACCCCTTGCCTGCATCATACCTTCGCTTGGTGGATGGTAGCAAAGTGTACTCATACATTAAATCGACAAGGTATTATTAATTTAAAATAATATAGACATTCAAACAAGTTTGTAAAACTTATAATTCTAAAGAACACACCTAATTTTCAGGGGAGCAACTGCGACTATTCAAAAAAGTAAAGAGGTTAAAGATATAATTGCGCCTTACATTGTGTCTTTCTCATCAAGGGGGCCAAGTAATATTACACGCAATATTCTCAAGGTAATAATCTTATTAACATTTGCGATCTTAATTGTATTACTCATTTATGTTAGAATAAATGAAAATATAATATATTTTCCATATATTTTATATTTGGTTGAAAGAGAGAGAAATGAACACAATAAATTTACGGGTGGTTCAGTGTTAGGCACCTACATCCCTACTCAGAATTGTCCTAAAGACTAAATTGTCATTTCGTTTGTTTGTGAGTTGATGTAGCCGGATTTAGCTGCTCCTGGAGTTCACATCCTAGCAGCATGGTCCCAAATATCCCCAATTTCAGGAGTTACGGGTGATAAGAGAATGTTGCCATACAATATAATCTCGGGGACATCAATGGCTTGCCCACATGCTACAGGGGCGGCTGCCTACATCAAATCCTTTCACCCCACATGGTCACCTGCCGCTATCAAGTCGGCTCTTATGACTACAGGTAATATCTATATGATGTATAATCCTCGATCTTGATAATTTATTGCATCTATGACTAACTCACTCCATTTGGTGTATTACTTGCGCACAGCTGTTCCAATGACCGCTCAAAAGAACCCCGATGCTGAATATGCCTATGGCACAGGCTATATAAATCCTCTTAAAGCTCCACATCCTGGTTTAATATATGATATTGATGCACTTGACTACATAAATTTTTTGTGCGTCGAAGGATATAGTACCTATTTATTACGCCTTGTTACTGGGGACTACAGTACTTGTTCTAGAGCCACTAACGGAACGGTCTTTGATCTAAACTATCCTTCTTTTGCTATATTCGTGTCGCCTTCCAAATATTTTAGTCAAGTTTATCATCGGACTGTCACAAATGTTGGATCACCGACGTCTACGTATAAAGCTACTGTGACTGGTACCCCAGCTGGACTTAGAATCGAAGTGAAGCCTAATGTTCTAGCATTCACATCTCTTGGACAAAATCTAACGTTTGCGCTCACTATTGAAGGAACGACAAATAAAGACATTGTCTCTGCTTCTTTAGTGTGGGATGATGGAACGTTCCAAGTGAGGAGCCCCATTGTTGTAGGCTTGTAGCTGTTGGTGATGATTGATGCATGACATTCTCTACTACATATATGTATTACGTAAATAATAATTGAAGCTAAAGCTTTGAAGGAATATGCATGGAATATTATAATAAAGCGATGGCGGAAGATGGAGGACTGAAAATGGTTGTAATTTGAGCCTTTGCTCTAGTTCTGCATTGCACTGTAATTTGAACCTTTTTAATATAATGCTCTATTATGCTTAGTTTTCCTTCTAACTTGTTATCATTAGTTGATCAAATGAATGAATGTCGTCCATCAGAGTAGAAGAAGTAGACCTTTGATCAGAGTCTTAATGATTTGACCATTGACAAATGTTGTTCATTTTGATTATAAACCAAGATGAATGCTCCATGCCTTAACACCAGCTTGCAATAATTTCCAACATTTACCTTTAGGGTTACATTGGACTGGGCATCGAATTTGGGGCCGGATGATACAAGGCCTGGGTTTTTGTTTTAGTTGGATTTGCATAAGCCCAATCTTGAACTGGACTTTGAGTTACTTTGCAAACCAAAACTCAAAACAAATACCCTTATCCAAACAAGTAAAGAAGGTTTTTCTAAAAATGATACATGTCTTTTTAAGCTATTAAAAAAGCATGCGAGAAGCACGAGCTATTAAAAAACCAAGTAATGTTTAGATCAAAATTCAATAGGGATCATCCTAAATTCAATGATGATTTTAAAAGCCACATCAAATTTAGAAGAATAAAAAGATGGTTCTCAGCATTACTCTAAACAAGTAGAGAAACGATATAATTCTTTTCTTTTTCAACCATTTTTTTTAACTATATCCATAGTGAATGGATGATTAATCCACCATTGAATTTGTGTGGGTCTACATGAGTCTATAAATCTAATGATTGATATGTTTAATTTGTAAGATAAGATGAGAAAAAGATAAGAAAAAGATTGACGTTAATAATTTTTCAAAAAAATTTATTTCGCCTTCTCTCTAGAATTCCTCTCTCTCTCTTTTCTTCTAGACAACACCAACAAGAACTTAAAGAGGAGGGAAGATCTAGGCTCCACCGGACTCTGTTTCTGGCGGGTTGCTTTAGATCCAGATTTGGTCTCTTCAACCTTAGATCTGATTGTCTTCTTCGGCCAAGGCGTGTCTTCCGAAGGGCTGTCTACGATGGAGTGCTCCTCCGAGGCTGCATGTGGGGTTTTTCTTTTTGTTTTTTTATTTTTTATTTTGTTTGTCCTGGCCTTCGGGTTGAGGATAGATTTTTAGTTTCTAGTTGTTTTTTATTTTTGTTTTGTTTTTGGGCAACCCATGTTCTAGATTTAGTATGTTCGAAGCAGATCTGTTCCTTAAATGTAATTGTACATGGGTTAGCGGAAGTTTGAAGTCATTTTTATGACTTTGTAACCTTCATACCTTTTGGCTATGATTTTTCATAGTTGTATGCTGTATGATATAAGAGCTTTATGCTCATGAAATTTTTTCAATGAAAATTTCATATTTTTCAAAAAAAAAAAGAAGGAAAGGGAAAAGGACACGAAGGCAGTCTTTTGCACACCTGTACAACTCCCAGGTTACTACAACGATGATTCAGCACAATGTAAAACGCACATACTTACAAGCAATTATATATCCTACATGTCAACAATTAAATTCAATTTCTGAAAAAAAAAAAATTATTGGGTTTGATTTTCTCCGTTTTCTTGTCAAAAAGTTAAATCCAAGAATCGATGAGAAGTTTTATTGAGAATAACAAACAACCTACGTAGGCTCAAAATAAAAATAAAAAAAAGTAAAAACAATGAAACATTAATCTTTTACAATGCTTCTTTCATCTATTTCCTCCCTATACCTCCTCCTTTTCTCTCTCTCTCTATGCAGAAATTAAGATGAAGTTAATTTGAAGTGCAACAAGTTGCTTTGTTCATAATACCCGATAGATTGGAAACATTAATGGTAGTGCCATGAGGAAGGCCATTGGCGGAAGCACCCTCCTAGGCTGCTAGAGCCGCCTTGCTTATAATGTGATAAATATCCAACAAAATGGCCTGGAATGCTTTCTCAATATTAAACGCCTCCAATGCCGAAGTCTCAAGGAAAGGGAGTCCTTCCTTCTCAGCCAAGATTAGAGCATCTTCTGCCGGGAGAGATCTAAGATGATTAAGATCGGCCTTATTTCCGTCCAACATGATGACAATGTTGGAGTCCGCATGGTCCCTCAGTTCACGGAGCCACCTCTGCACATTGTCGAAGGTTTGCCTCTTGGTTATTTCGTACACCAACAGTGCTCCTACGGCACCTCTGTAGTAAGCACTTGTGATGGCTTGGTACCTCTCTTGACCGGCTGTGTCCCATTTTGTGCCTTTACCGTCTTCCCCTGTACCTGCATTAAGATAGAGCTAGAGAGGAAATTACAATTGAAAGGCAAATTATTATAAAGTTTCTCCAAAATATAAACGTGGCCGTTGGTTTTCAAGTGATGTGTCAACAACTATCTCATTTCTTTATGCCTTAATTTACTAGAGATTACATAAGATGAAATGGTGGCACATTACTTACGTTCACTAACTATTGGAAATTGATTTAATTAAACCATTAACCCTTAAGATCATAACATAAAATATTGTGATGCCCAAGTTCAAATAGCAGCTATTTTGTGGATGGAGGAGACTTTTGTACGTAGCCAGTGTTCGTTCCTTAACAACGACTTCATTCTAGTTTTTGGCAGTACGTTTTTCCTGCAACAATCATTTCACGATGGTTGTTGCCTTTACCGATTGAGGCTCTTCATTGAGTCATTTTGCTGTTTGTTACCGCCTTATATCTATGACCCTTGAAAAGGCTCGGCTCATTCATGGTTCTTTTATAATCATGAATGAAATCATTGTCTGCTGTTTCTCTGTTTGTTTGTATTGTCTCTACCATTTGGGCTGTATTGTTGGTGCGCTGAACCCTTTATTGTTGTTCAATCATCTGTAACTCGTTTTCTCATATTTGAACAAAAAAAAACAAAAAAATCTGTAAAATACAGAGAATCATTCAAAAAGTGTCATCCTATGTTATCAATGATGACGCAACAAAGTAAATATGTACACAAATATATATATAGTCTACCAATGAATTAATCAATTCTTGTGACGCCCACGTTCAAATAACTATAAAATACAGAGAATTATTCATCAAAAAGGAAAATACATACAATTTTTTTTTTCTAGTTTTGTCCCCCCTTCCTAAAATTCTAGGATCACCCCTGTTAATATCGCTATTGATGAATAATTTTGTAATGATAAGAAGGTGATGGTTGTACCATGAGATATACGAGGGATGCAAACAGGACCATAGTGAATCTGCCAGTGTAGGCATCTGCTAGGAACCCTCCAAGAAGAGGCATCGATGTTGTTACTCCTGCCCAGTAGTTTACATTTTTGGCTGCTGTTTTGAGGTCCAGATGTATCACTTTGGTGAGGTATGAGATGAGATTTGTTGCTAGCCCAAAGTAGCTCAACCTCTCACTAAACTCAATTGCTGCACCAAATACAAAAGACATGGCAAATTAAGCTGACATGACTAATAATATTAATACCCTTTTCAGAATACTTTTCAAAATAAAAATAAAAAACTTTTTTTTTTTCAAATTACTTTTTTAAACCAAAACCAAAAAACAGTTTTCAATACCATTAATCATTAGCCTTTTAGGAACAAGCAATGCTATAGAATACATCTCAATTACTCTAAAAATTGTTCTAAAGTGCCATTATTAGCTGCTGCCAAACACATATAGCAAATTGTCAAGGATTTAAATGCTCTGCTATTCAACTCCTCACCCTGTAATCCTCCCAAATTCGAATGAAATAAATGGGTTAATATGAATATTCCTCCACAATCCATCACCTTATGAAGAAAACTTGTCAACATGGCCGAATTAGGAAGAATCATGGGTTAAATCATAAATGAAGTGTTATAATCTTAAAGTTGGAATAAAATAACAAAGCAGATAGAAACTGGAGAATCATGGAGACTTATATTAATAATGTTAGGCTATGTTTTGGCACATTCGGTTTGCATGTAAGTTGGTGAAAATGAAGTATCTCAGAATATCCAGAAAACAAAATCTGAAGGGCCTGTCTGGCAATGATGACGCAACAAAGTAAATATGTATATATATTTACATATGAATATATGTATATATATTCTCTCTCTCTCTCTCTCTCTCTCTATATATATATATATATATAGAGAGAGAGAGAGAGAGAGAGAGAGAGAAGATAACTTCTATAAAGAGGTGGTGCAAACCACCTCCTTTGTGCCCACCAATGAGCATTTGATAACTAGGAAAATCACACTTTCAAATGAGATGAGAAGCACTAGATTAAAATCCATTCTCCCATCATAAAAACTAAAAAATAAAATCCTCCTCAAGCCCATCATTTTCTCTCTCTCTCTCTCCTCACTTCTCCACGCTCTCTCTTTCTCTCCCTCTCTCTGGCGGCAGCAGTGACCATTGCCAAGCCTAGCTCAGAGCTGCCGTTGAAGGTGCCGGAGCCCAGCCCAGAGCTGCCGAAGAAGACATCGGAGCCCAGCCCAGAGTTGTTGGAGAAGATGCCGGAGACCAGACCTCTCCGGTGCTCTCACTTTCTCTCTCTATCTCTCTCTCTCTCCTGTTCTCTCTCTCCGATGCTCCGGCCATCTCTCTCCTTCTCACCTACGAAGAAAAAAAATCTGGTTTGGTCGAGACAAAATTTTTGTTTTTGTAAAAGAAAAAAAAAAAAACCACAACAATCAATATTAAGATCATGTAGGAAATTATAAGTTGAATTTATAAGTTTCAGTGTATAAATTCGTTCTTTTTGGATCTGGTTTTAGTGTCAAATAATCTGGGCTCCGGCGTCAGGCTGGGCTCCGCCGTCTTTTCCGGCAAAATCTAGGCTGGATTCCAGCATCTTCAACGGCAAGACCTCTGCTGCCGCCGGAGAGAGATGGAGAGGGAGAGAGGGTCTGAGGGAGAGCTCACCGCAGGAGAGAGAGAACGAAAGAGAAGGAGGGAGAGGGAAAAATGAGGGTTTTTGTGATTTTAGGAGAGAGTTTTTAATCAGGTGTTTTGAGTCTTATTTTAGTTGGTGTAATAATTTTAGTTGTCAAATGATCATTGGCAGGCACAAAAGGGGTGGTTTACACCACCTCCTTACCAAAGAATTTATCAATTCTTGTGACACCCACGTTCAAATAACTAAAAAATACAGAGAATTATTCATCAAAAAGGAAAATGCATACGAGGGATGGTTGTATGCATTAGTTTAATTTGTCCCCCCTTCCTAAAATTCTAGGATCACCCCTGCTAATATGGCTATTGATGATTAATTTTGTCATGATGAGAAGGTGATGGTTGTACCATGAGATATACGAGGGATGCAAACAAGAGTGAATCTGCCAGTGTAGGCATCTGCTAGGAACCCTCAAAGAAGAGGCATCGATGTTTTTTTTTTTTTTTTTTTTTTTAAGCAAATAAGGGAAAAGGGAGAGGGAAATTACAAGGAGGGTGGCCAACCCAAACAACAGCCCAAACTAAACCAAATTGCAAAGCAGAAACAAGATAAATGAAAACCAAGCAAGGTAACAAGAGGGAATGGGTCAAAAAAATGACTCGGCCGTATAAGAGTACCAATGCAGCCACAAAGGGCAGCTATCCAAGGCAAAACAAAGAAATTTGAAGAAATCTTTGCAAGCAAAATAGAACTTGTGATTGAAAAGGCCAGATTTGGGTCACCGACAATCGGCCACACCATAACAGAATACAGTAAATACAAACAGGAAAATAAGAGAAAAAGCAAGAAAAAACAAAGACAAAACAAAGACAAAATAACAACATCAGTGGCGGAAACAGCCAACAACCGAGAGAAGGGGCGGAGGAAGACGCTGCACGGTGGCGCGTGGCGTTTACGCTCCCGCAAGTAAGATCTACACTCGGGCGTGTGGGGGCCACGTGCCGTCTTGTGGTGGACGGACGAAGACGCTGGCAGGAAGCGAAGGAACCCAGGATCACGGTGGAAGGGCGCGTCTGTGGATATGGCTTCCTGAAAATGACAGATCTAATTTAAAAAAAAAATCAAATCCAAAATCTTCAGAGAGGTACCAAATCCGGGGCCGAGGATCTAATTTAAAACACAATTGCTGCGCCAAATATAAAAGACATGGCAAATTAAGCTGACATGACTAATAATATTAATACCCTTTTCAGAATACTTTTCAAAATAAAAAAACATTTTTTTCAAATTAATTTTTTAAACCAAAGCCAAAAAACAGTTTTCAATACCATTAATCATTAGCCTTTTAGGAACAAGCAATGCTATAGAATACATCTCAATTACTCTTAAAATTGTTCCAAAGTGCCATTATTAGCTGCTGCCAAACACATATAGCAAATTGTCAAGGATTTAAATGCTCTGCTATTCAACTCCTCACCCTGTAATCCTCCCAAATTCAAATGAAATAAATGGTTTTATATGAATATTCCTCCACAATCCATCACCTTATGAAGAAAACTTGTCAACATGGCCGAATTAGGAAGAATCATGGGTTAAATCATAAATGAAGTGTTATAATCTTAAAGTTGGAATAAAATAACAAAGCAGATTGAAACCGGAGAATCATGGAGACTTAGATTAATAATGTTGGCTAAGTATCCACTTACTGATGATAAAGGAGGAGGCTTTCCATACACCAGTTGAAGCACGGAGAGGAACTCTTCCTTTATGATCCACAGAAGAATCATGCACCCATTTGTCTTCTTCGCTTTCTGCTCGACCACCCATCTTTTTTCTCTCCATTTCTAGCTCCATCTTTGCTCATGAAGGAAGAGAATATTACTGGTTAGTAGTTTGCTTGCTTTGCATTGCTTTATAGTTGGGGGGATTCTTCTCTTAGTCATGGTGCGGTAGGTTCCTCATTATTAGCTTTCAGCTGAAGACAAAAAGCTACCAGTTAAATTTGACCAAGTAGAACTTCTGACCAGCATTTCTTACAAAAGTTATTTTCAACTTTTTGCCTATAAACGTCAGGCCTCAATAAGGGACAATTTTCATTTTCTAGGGTCATCAACGGAACAATAAGGCCTAGGCTAAATCAAATTTCAGGAGGGCTTGACGTGAGAAAGTTGTCGATAGCTGCAGAACTGAACATGACCCAAGTTCCGACAAAAACCCCCTGCCTACTGTTTACACTTTCATGTGGTCGAATACTTAGAAAAGGACAAGCGACGAAAACTGTACCTTTTAATTGTGATACACTTTCTGTTAGTTTAGGTTTTGGCACATTTGGTTTGCCTGTAAAATTGTTGAAAATGAGCACCTCAACATATTCACAAACAGACTCTAGAAGGCTATGTCCGGACCTCCAGAAGTCAGGTCCGGACCCAGTTTCCAGAGAATACTTGTTGAAGGACCTGTCTGGACCGCTAGAAGAAGGGTTCGGAAACAGAAACCAGCAAGGCTGTTCTAAAGAGCAGGTACGGACCGTCAGAAGCAGGGTCCGGACCTGATTTCCAAAAACTATTATTTGATGGGGAGGTCCGGACCGCCAGAAGCTGGGTCCGGACCCCATTTCCAGAAAGCCTCGATCTTTATGAGATGTCCGGACACAAGTGTTGGTGGTCCGGACATCGCTAGGTTGCATATGTAACCCTAGCCATGTCCGGACCCCATATTAGCCCTGTCCGGACATGGCTGCTTTATTTTGTTTTATTTTCTATTTAAGCTAACCGATTTTGCCATTTACATGTACGTATTTTGTGAGCAAAATTAGAGTGCTTAGAGTGAGAGATATTGTTCAAGATTATTTGTGAAAAGAAAATACATGAAGCCAATCGGAGTTCTGGTGAAATGAAATCTTTTAGAAGAATTGTGCCAGATGTTCTGAAAATGGCTACTGAGGTAGAAGTCAAGTGGGTCATTTGTCGTGTGCAAGGAAGAGTCAAAGGTTTAGTAATTCTTCTTGTATTCCTTATTCTTCTATATAGTGAATTGATTTCCTGGGTTTGGCTGCCCCGGAGAGGTTTTACATTTATAGAGTTTTCTAAATGGTTTCCTCTTTGTAACCAAATATCTGTGTTCTTGATTGCTTATTTCATATCTATATTTGGTTGATCTTTTAACTGCTAGGTTAGATCTTTTCTGTTTAATCTTTGGGAAACACCTAGACATTTGGATAGGTGTTGTTTGGAGTCGTTTTAGAATTTTCACTTTCTTTTCTACATCGTGAGATAGCAAAGCAGATGACTGCAACTCCAAAGATGTATAACTGTTCAAGCAATTATTATAAAATTTAAAGAAATGTAGGCCAAGACAACTCATACAATAATCTTTTGAGTAAAGATCAATGTAACTCAAAGCTCTTTGAAGCATGTCAACAAATGACAATTTCGATTATTTAGGGAATCTATAAAATTTATTAAAGTTATGATAAGTGATAAGTGATAAGATATAATTGTTGGTGAAGAGTTATATCAAGACTTTATAAATAAAGTAGAAGTAAGAGACATACGTTACATTCTATTTTAACAATTCTCTTCGACTTTTGTCACTTTGTCCTCTATAGAATTTTCACCCTAACAAAAAACTTCTAATAAATCTCAGATCATATGTGTATATATATATATTTCAACAAATTCAGTCATATTTTGGGCTCAAACTAAATTATTAAAGGAAAACTCCCCCTTTTTCATTTGTAGATTCCTACATTTATTCATGTGTGGTCCAATATTCTAAAATTTTGACAACGATCCCATCAAAAATTATAACTTGTTGGGTGTTGCAGAAGCAATTTAAAGTTGAATTATCAAAGGCACGTAACAATCATTTAATTCAAATGTACGTGCAAGCTATTTTTCATATTTTTTCATTGCTTTCTAAAATATCTCAAAAATCAGTGGCTGAAATAGCACAAAAGCAGTACCGAAAAGTTGATTGTAAATGAGCTTGCTTTGAAGTTGAGCACATTGTGGGACACGGGCCTTACCATACATGGCTCCCATTGTTTCTTTTTTGACACAATTTTTTTACAAATCAGTCTTTAAAAGCGACCGTCATGAGCATGTGATGTGTACTTCTCACATATTAAGGACACGTCACTTTTAAAGGCCGATTTGTAAAAAAATTGTGTCCTTATAGCAATCATTCTCAATGACTATGTTTCCTCATGTGGGTCTTACGATTATTTGCCTTATACTTGGCACCATCGGCAACCCTCCTCCCTTGCCCAAAGTCATCATTCCCTCGATCTTATTATACCTTGCATTTTGATTATATTTTGGCTCCGTTTGTTTACGCCTTTTGAAGGGTGTATTTTATTTTTTTGGAGAAACTTCAATTTAACCCCCTAAACTTTCACATGATTTGACAAACCCCCAAAACTTTCAAATCTCTCACTTTGGACTCTTGAACTTTCAATTGCTCTCAATGTGGACCCCTCCGTTAGATTTTAAACATTACATGACGTTTATACCCTGACTTTTGTATAAAATTTCAACTT
>NC_081547.1:28108074-28113835 GCF_901000735.1 Corylus avellana
GTTTTAGGCTGGGTAGGTGTTGTAATTTTAAGACACAAAACGACGTAGTTTTGGGGAAGGGTAAAATGGGTATAAAACATTCAAAACGACGTAGTTTAATGTTAAAGGGGTCCAAAGTGAGAGAAAACCAAAGTTCAGGGGGCTTAAATGAGAGGTTTGGAAATTCAGGGGGGGTTTTTCAAATCGGCTGGAACTTCAGTGGAGTTTTCTGAAGTTTCCCCTATATATATATAAAGATATTATTACATTTATTATAACCTCTTACAAATTGGAGGCTCATTTTTTATGAATTGTTGGTTGATAATTTACATTTTAATGGTTGATTAATTTGTAAAGGTGATATTGATATTATTTTAGTACCCCAAGCAACAAGTATTACAAAAAATAAGAAAAACCCAAAAAAAAAAAAAAAAAAAAAAAAAAAATCAAAAGCGAATCTCAAAACAACATCACATTGACACAAGAGTGACAAGATTGCCAACTACTTTATAAAGAGGTGGGCCCGGATGGCGGCCCATCCACAAATCTTGCATACATGGCTATTTAGTAAACATTGGTGATAAGATTGATTTTCAAATAACGATGGGCTCACATTATAAATGGTTAGTTTGCTTGAAGCTATAGAGCTATAGACTCACACTTCTACTTGTAAAACCATAATGATATATTCTACAGATGTCACTGCAAAGATTGTCACTGAGGATCCATACGCCTGATTAGAGTTTTACCCTGGACGCTTGCATGAGCCTTTTACTTTTGAAGAGTCATCTTTCCATAAGTTAGCATGGTTAGTTTAGTTATATTTATGACGCCAGTGACTCATTGCATTGGGGATAAAGTTGTGATGTCATAATGATGGATAATAGAAGCTTTGGTATGTATTTATTAGCAAGTGTTGGTTATAAAAAGAAAAGAAAAATTTATCAAAGTGTTTTTCGTTGTGTTATTTAGTAAGGAAAAAGTACTAGTGTCACGTGACAAGATGTTCTAAGAAATAACAAGAAAGTATGTCACTTGTGCAACTTGTATTTGTATTTAGTAATTATAGAGCTCAAATTTATTAACATTATTCAGCTCAAATTTATTAATTATGGTTTGATTTAAAAACATGGCACAAGTGCAACCTATATTTTTATTTAATAACTATCTTTTGATCATGCTACCACGCAATGTCCTCTTAACTAGGGGCGGAACTACCCTATAGTCAAGCCCCCCAAGCTATAAGGTGGTCCTTGCCCAAAACCAAAGTTGCCTTTATTCATTGTCATATCTTGTTAAGTAGAGATATATGGACATCTTCCTATGTTCAATTGCACTATTGAAAGCTAAGTTTATAGCACAAATATTGTAATTACTAGCCTTTTAACAAGGCTTGAAAAATGTTAAAATATATATATTGTTCTTTACAACGCGTCCCTCGTTCCTAGTGCAAGCCTCCCAATTTATTTTAATCACATGAATCTTTTTAGCTTATGCAGTTTCCATGAAAAAGAGTGAAGCACCATAAAACTCAAATTATGGAATAAACTTAAACCACTGTGCGATGACAAGTTGAACAAGGAGTTCAACGAAATAATAAGAAAGTATGTCACTTTTTCAAACTGTATTTGTATTTAATAATTATATAGCTCAAATTTATTAATTATAGTTTGAATTAAAAAAATGGCACAAGTACAACCTGTATTTTTATTTAATAATTATATTTTGATCATGCTACCAACGAATGTCCTATTAATTATGGACGGAACTACCCTATAGCCAATTCCTCCAAGCAATAAGGTGGTCCTTGCCCAAAACCAAAGTTGCCTTTATTCATTGTTATTTCTTGTTAAGTAGGGAGATATGGACCTCTCCAATATTGTAATTAATGGCCTTTTAATAAGACTTGAAAAATATTAGAAATACAAAAAAAAAAGGTTCTTTACAACGTTTCCCTCGTTCCTCGTGCAAGCCTCCCAATTTATTTTAATCACATGAATCTTTTTAACGTATGCAATTTGTATGAAAATGAGTGAAGTACCTTCAAACTCAAATTATAGATTAAATATAAACCATTGTGTGATGACAGGTTTGACAAGGCGTTTTCTAAGAAATAATAAGAAAGTATATCACTTGTGTAATCTGTATTTGTATTTAATAATTGTAGAGCTCAAATTTATTAACATTATTCAGCTTAAATTTATTTATTATAGTTTGAATTAAAAGCATGGCACATGTGCAACTTGTATTTTTATTTAATAATTATCTTTTGATCATGTTACCACGCAATGTGCTATTAACTAGGGGCGGAACTAACCTATAGCCAAGCCCCCCAAGCTATAAGGTGGTCATTGCCAAAAACCAAAGTTGCCTTTATTCATTGTCATTTCTTGTTAAGTAGAGAGATATGAACCACTTCCTATGTTAAATTGTACTATTGGAAGCTAAGTTTATAGCACCAATATTGTAATTAATAGCCTTTTAATAAGACTTGAAAAATGTTAGAAATACAAATATATATATATATTCTTTACAACGTTTCCCTCGTTACTCGTGCAAGCGTCCCAATTTATTTTAATCACATGAATCTTTCTAATGTTTTCAATTTGTATGAGAAAGAGTGAAGTACCTTAAAACTCAAATTATGGAATAAACTTAAACCACCGTGTGATGCACGTCAGATGAGGAGTTCAAAGAAATAATAAGAAAGTATTTCACATGTGCAACCGGTATTTGTATTTAATAATTATAGAACTCAAATTTATTAACATTATTTAGCTCAAATTTATTAATTAATTATAGTTTGAATTAAAAACATGGCACAAGTGCAACTTGTATTTTTATTTAATAATTATCATTTGATCCTGCTACCACGCAATGTCCTTTTAACCATGGACGAGACTACCCTATAGCCAAGTCCTCCAATCTATAAGGTCGTCCTTGCCCAAAACCAAAGTTGCCTTTATTCATTGTTATTTCTTGTTAAGTAGAGAGATATGGACCTCTCCAATATTGTAATTAATGGCCTTTTAATAAGAATTGAAAAATGTTAGAAATACAAAAAAAAAAAAAAAAAAAAAGGTTTATGACAACGTTTCCCTCGTTCCTCTTGCAAGCCTCCCAATTTATTTTAATCACATGAATCTTTTTAACGTACGCAATTTATATGAAATTGGGTGAAGTACTCTAAAACTCAAATTATGGATTAAATATAAACCACCGTGTGATGACAGGTCAGACAAAGAGTTTTCGAAGAAATAATAAAAAAGTATGTCACTTGGGCAACCTGTATTTGTATTTAATAATTATAGAGCTCAAATTTATTAACATTATTCAACTCAAATTTATTAATTATAGTTTGAATTAAAAACATGGCACATGTGCAACTTGTATTTTTATTTAATAATTATCTTTTGATAATGTTACCACACAATGTGCTATTAACTAGGGGTAGAACTAAGCTATAGCTAAGCCCCCCAAGCTATATGGTGGTCTTTGCCCAAAATCAAAGTTGTCTTTATTCATTGTCATATCTTGTTAAGTAAAGAGATATTGACCTCTTCTTATGTTAAATTGCACTATTGGAAGCTAAGTTTATAGCACCAATATTATAATTAATGGCATTTTAATAAGACTTGAGAAATGTTAAAAATACAAAAAAAAAAAAAAAAAAAAATCATTTTGTTCTTTATAAAGCGTCCCTCGTTCCTAGTGCAAGCCTCCCAATTTATTTTACTCACATGAATCTTTTTAGCATATGCAATTTGTATGAAAATGAGTGAAGTACCTTAAAACTCAAATTATGGATTAAACTTAAACCACTGTGTGATGAAAGGTTGGACAAGGAGTTCTAAGAAATAGCAATAAATTATGTCACTTGTGCAACTTGTATTTGTATTTAATAGTTATAGAGCTCAAATTTATTAATTATAGTTTGAATTAAAAAATGGCAAAAGTGCAACCTTTATTTTTATTTAATAATTATCTTTTGATAATGCTACCACGCAATGCGCTATTAACTAGGGGCGGAACTACCATATTGCCAAGGCCCCAGCTATTAGGTGACCCTTGCCCAACACCGAAGTCTCATTTATTCATTGTCATTTCTTGTTAAGTACAGAGATATGGACCTCTTCCTTTGATAAATTGCACGATTGGAAGCTAAGTTTATAACACCATTATTGTATTTATTGACCTTTTAATAAGACTTGAATAATATTAGAATTACAAAAAAAAAATTATTATGTTCTTTACAATATGTCCCACGTTCCTCTTGCAACCCTCCCAATTTATTTTAATCACATGAATCATTTTAGCGTATGCAATCTGTATGAAATGGAGTGAAGTACCTTAACACTCGAATTATGAATTAAACGTAAACAACCGTCTGATGATAGGTCGGACAAGCAGTTCTAAGAAATACTAAGAAAGTATGTCACTTGTGCAACCTGTATTTGTATTTAACAATTATAGAGCACAAATTTATTAATTATGGTTTGAATTAGAAACATGGCACAAGTGCAACCTATATTTTTATTTAATAATTACTTTTTGATCATACTACCACGCAATGTCCTTTTAACTATAAGCGGAACTACCCTATAGCCAAGCCCTCCAAGCTATAAGGTGGTCCTCGCCCAAAACCTAAGTTGCCTTTATTCATTGTCATTTCTTGTTAAGCAGAGAGATATGAACCTCTCCAATATTAATGACATTTTAATAAGACTTAAAAATGTTAGAAATACAAAAAAAAATAAAAATAAAAAATACTAATTATGTTATTTACAACGTTTCCGTTGTTGCTCGTGCAAGTTCCCAATTTATTTTAATCACATGAATCTTTTTAACGTATGCAATTTGTACGAAAAGGTGTGATGTACCTTAAAACTCAAATTATTGATTAAACTTAAACCACCGTGTGATTACATGTCGGACAAGGAGTTCTAAGAAATAATAAGAAAGTGTGTCACTTTTGCAACCTGTACTTGTATAATTTTAGAGCTCAAATTTATTAATTATAGTTTGAATATAGAACATGGCACAAGTTCAACCTGTATTTTTATTTAATAGTTAACTTTTGATCATGCTACCACACAATGTCCTATTAACTATGGGCAGAACTACCATGCAACTAAGCCCCCCAAGCTATAAGGTGGTCCGTTCTCAAAACCAAAGTTGCCTTTATTCATTGTCATTTCTTGTAAGGTAGAGAGATATGAACCACTTCCTATCTTAAATTCCACTATTGGAAGCTAAGTTTATAGCACAAATATTGTAATTAATGGCATTTTAATAAGACTTGAAAATGTTAGAAATACCAAAAAAAAAAAAAAAAAAAACTAATTATGTTCTTTACACTATTACCCTCGTTCCTCGTGCCAGTGTCCCAATTTATTTTAATCACGTGTATCTTTCTAACGTATGCAAATTCTATGAAAAGGAGTGAAGTACCTTAAAACTCAAATTATGGATTAACCATAAACCACCGTGTGATGATAAGCCAGACAGAGAGTTTTAAGAAATAATAAGAAAGTATGTTACTTGTGCAACCTGTATTTGTATTTAATATTTAGGGGAAAGTCCACATACCCCCCTCAAACTACCACCCAATTGACAATGTTCCTTCAAACTTTCAATTGTGACAATGTCGCCCCCCCCCCCTTCAAAACTATCAAAAATTGTCAATGTTCCCCTCAATGACAAAATTCCCCCCAGTAAACTAAAAACAAGGGTAAAGTCCACATGCCTCCCTCAAACTACCACTCAATTGACAATGTCCCCC
>NC_081547.1:28113935-28191836 GCF_901000735.1 Corylus avellana
GCTTACATCTATTGTTGTCATTGAACCTGTATCATTTTGGATTGGTTTTGGATGCAGTGAGCTAGTTCATGATTTGGGTGATCTATAGACAAAAAGATGCCCCGGCCTTTTTCTTTCTTACCTTTTTGTGTGTGGGTGGTTCTCATTGGGAAGTAGATGAGGTTGAGTCACTCAAGATGATTGGACCTTGTGTAATGGAGACCCAGTAAAACACCAGTGAGAGAGTGATATAATTCTAGTTAATATAGTGAAAAGAGGTAAAAAAAGGTCTAAAATAACATGGAAGAAGTCATGAAGAAGGATATGTTAAGTAGAGAAGCGATAAAAAGTATAAATTTAGATAGGATGGAATGATAAAAACGAATACATATGGTACTCCTCGTTAGTTGGTAATGATTCATAGTTGACCTTAGTTAGTTGTTAAGTTGAGTTGAGTCATTCCATTCTAGAATCAATGTTATAGTTTTGTAATCATCACTCATTCAATCTAATGAAGTTGGAATGTGCAATACAGGACTTGGTTCTGCTAAAAACCTGTAGTTTAGTTAGGTTTTAACTGCTTCTATTGTTATTTCAGTCCACAACGTGAATAGACTGGCTTATAAACTGGGCTATGAATTAACCAATACTTCCAGCCTAGCTGGTTCACAGATGATAACTATTGCTTTTAGAGCCTAATTATATGAACAGAGACTATAGGAGGACTTGGGATCCCTTGTTTACGTGTACAGTTTAGCTCAGGTACCATGTGTAGTTTTGTGCCTTTTTTAGATGATGGATAACGTGAATGTAGCTGTAGTTGCATTGTTTCATTTTGAGCTAGTTTTAGAATAAACAAAATTTGCATCTTTGAGTAGCTAAAAGAAAAAAACAAAAAAAATTGAATAGTAAAAATTTACACCAGGAAGCTAGTGTATTTTGGTTGAATCTAATTCTTGCAATCCATCCTGTCCTCTTATCATGTAGAGGTTTAATGCAGCAGTTCAATAATGAGAACTGAATGCCAACATTTTTACCAATGATTCCTTCGTGTCTTTCTGAAGATAATTTTTTGGTGAATTAATCACCAGCTGTGGAATCCATAAAACGATTAGAAATGTTGCCTTCTTACACGCCTTATTTGTAGCATTACATTACCAATATGTTGAGAAGTGAACAAGGTGTTCTTATGATGTATCCTTGATGAATTTCCTAGTTAATTAAAGATTTGAGGTGTATTCTAGTATGCTATGCTGGATGTAGTTGCTATGTCTTGCTGAAGCTTTTTGTACAAATTGTTCAGGGAAAAGCACACTGGCATGCTCATTAAGTAGAGAACTGCATTCTAGGGGAAAGCTGTCCTATGTCCTTGATGGAGATAACCTTCGGCATGGACTAAACAAGGACCTTAGTTTCAAATTAGAAGATCGAACTGAAAACATACTTTTGAGTTGGTAAGTATTTTCTGTAAACAACAAACTTTTTCTACTTGGAGGTGGCTAAGGCTTGAAAGTTAGATTTTTATAAACAGATTTAAGGCACGAAATGGACGTGTGAATTGACATTCAATATAGTATGCACTGGTATATGCTTAATTTCATTTCATTAGTTTGTTTATTTATATTGTTGAAGGCTTGTATGACCAACTCAAAAAGGATGGAAATTGGATTTGGATTTTAATGGCTTACACGTCACGCATTGCTCTAGAGTTTTTATTTTTTTATGTTCTTGGTGGTTCTGTCATTTTCCTGGAGTATTGGATCATTTGAAAGAGTTTCTTGATGTGACATGAATTCGATTTTCGATACTGAGTCTTTTCTCTTTCTAAATTTTTAGATGCTTCTTTTTAGCAGCCTGCTATGATGGGTGGTGACATCTTTTACTTTCTGCAGATTAAGAGTCTTCTAGGGACAAAGGTTGAGTGGCTCTACTATATTCTTTAGGCATTCAACTCTGGTGATTTAGTTCATTATCAGGAACTATGTCATGTGCACAATGCTGCTCTGAGGGCTCAACCAGCATTAGTTAAGAATGAGAAAAAGCTGGTGGAAAAGATAAATATTCTCTGCTTGATGGAAATTATTTTCAGGTTTAGCATTTGTCTTTTTTTTTTTTTTTTGGTTCTACCTTTGATTTGTGCCAGAGGAACAAGTCTTTCCCGATACAATTGGCATAATTGATTAACTGCTACATGTTTCCTTGCAGCCGGTCATCTAATGATCGAACTATACCTTTGAGTATCATTGTAGAGCGCACAAAACTTTCTATCGAGGAGGTGGAGCATCTTCTTATGAAGAGCCTTTCTGTAAGTCCCCATGCCCTTGAAATATTAATGAAGAGTAATTGATCTTTAAATGCTTTGTGAATGTTTACTACCTTTGCGACTTTCCTACTTGGCATGTTTCTTGCAACATCAGTTCTTTTGTTTAATCACTTTTAACATTATATGTTTCTCATTAAATTATCTAGGGATTGCAAAAAAACTTATTCACACCATTTGCATCAAAGAAGAAAACTTCGTTCCCTCACCAACTACACAATTTTTGTGGAACAACTTTTGATTGAATACAAACCACTGAGAGAATTTTATTGCAGGTTCATCTGATTGAGGGCCTAATTGATCAAGTTGAGGGAACAGTGCATGTATCCTGGATGCAGCCAAGAGTATTGGGGATTCCACAGATCACATCCTTGCGCGATCGTCTGGACAATTGTAACAATTCATTAACAGAAAAGGGAAAAAAATTGGAAAGGCGACCCAAAAAAAAAAAAACAAAATTAAAAGAGACTCGTCTTTTAAGTCGCATGGGCAGTATGGCCAGCTGTATGCTTCTTTTCTTATTGCCTATTTTTGTTGAATCCTCTTCCTGAAAGGAGCAGCCTCTTGTGCTTCATGAAGTCATCGATTCCATAGTGGCATCCCTAGAGACTAATGAAAAACGGTTGTTTTACGCTTTTGAGTGGTTTATTAGACTATGTATTTGAAATTTTTCTTACACACAATCAGATGTGATTCTCTTATTGTTGTTAGAGTGCATTTCCTTTCGTGATTATCATTTTATTCTTCTTTTATATATTGCTATGTTTGAACCAGGTTAAGGTCTTCTTGTTCAGCTTCCCTTTTATTCATTTTTTTTTTTTTAAAAAAAAAGAAGAAAGTAGTGGGTGTGCTTAATAAATTGTCTGAATAGTGTTTTCGGTTGTGTTTTGAAAGGAGTTTTTGTAAAGGTGAAATTAAGGTGTATCTGGTGGGTTTACATTTGAAAGTTTTGAGCAAGTAAAAAATTGAGTACTATTTAAAGAAGATAAAAAGAAACAAAACAAAAATGGTTGAAAAAAATTGAGTTTATTATAGGTGTCACTTAACAGGTGGTGGTTTCTATATCTTGTTTTGTAACCACCAGGTCCACCAAAGATTAGGCATTATATATATATTGAAGTATTTTGTGATTTGTTTTGGAAAGTGTTTTAGTAGTAAGGACTAGGGACCATATTTTAAAATTATTTGGTAATTCTCGTCTAACAAGTATTTTCAATATTTGAACAAAATTATTTCTTGTACATTTTGTCTCTTTTCTTTTTTGGCAAATCTACTATTAAATTTGTAAAAAAACATAGTTGAAAAATGATTGTGTAACATGCTTCTTTGTACGGAGATGAATAAACCATGCGTAAGAGAATGGAAGTAGATATTTCTTTTTTATTAGATAAAATATTTTCTCGTTGCTTTTTCCTGTATGAAAAGTGTGTACAAATGCATATTTTGGAACCAGCATTTCCAAAATCCTCTTAACTTTTATGAATGATGATTATGCTTTATTTTCTTTGTTTTCACGGGTCTTCTCAAGCCCTTTAATTGGAGAGGATAATTTTTCCTTTCTCTAGTGTTTGAATATTCAAGTTTGAAAGAGCTTTGAACTAATACAGATTGAAAAAAGAAATGATCTTTAGATTAAATGAGCTGTTACAGACATATTCTCATTTAATATGTTTGGACTTACAAATCAAGTCAACTTCAACATTAGCTTCAGTATAGTAAGATGATCCCTTTTGTACACAGAGAAAACCATATAAACTAGTAGACAGTTAAAACCAAACCCAACATCGAGTGCATGTATTGCCCATGAACACATCTTGTAGAAGACCATTAGAGAAGTTCACATTGAACAAAACGATATTTGGCTATCAGTGGCAAGATCAGCCTGTAATGAGAAATTGCTGATCAAATTTTAAGATTTCATAGGCAAGAAATATAATCAAATTGAAAAATATGATTCTAACCCCAAGTTTAACAATTAAGTCTACCAAACCAATTATTACGCCATTTAATTAATAAAGATAAAATCACCACAATCAAAATAAGCAGAAAATAAACTAGACGCATTTTTTTTTTTTACGACGAAATAGATTTTTTTAGAATAACTCTTCAAAAGTAAAACCACTCTGTGAATAAACTAGCACATCAAAGTATGAAGCACAAACTAGAAGTTCCAGATTTAGTGATAAGACACCACATCACAGACCACCTCTGCCAGGCTACCAAATAATGCAAAGCAAATGACCATATGTAAATATATATATATATATATATATATAAATATATAACATCCGGCTAAATCTAGTAACAAATTAATATTAAGTTCAAGCCTGTACCACATCATGACTCAGACTAGAAGCTTTGCAACCACTACCTTGAATTTATCTTTGGTCAACCATGCAGCACCAAAATTAGGCCTACAATTAAGAGGAAGTGCTTCACTTGGAGCTTCTGCAAAAGCAAGTTGTATCTGACCAGAAGAATGATCTTTGTATTCTACCTGCAATGTTACAAAGAAAATTTCAGATTAGACTAATGTAGTTTACCTATGTTCATAAACTTATGCATTTATGCACACGTCCAGTCCAAGTGCATGTATGTACCAATATAAAGATGGACATAAAAATCTTAACGCAGCAGTCAAGAGAGTGTGTGATACAAAAAGAATGACAACATTGGAGAATTATTTGTGAGCTCAAAATTCACCATATATATATTTTGCGATTTTTTTCAGGGCCAACCACTAGAGTGTTAAGGCTTTGAACTAAAAGTCTCAACACTTTTTTTGTTTCCAAGAATTTTAGGAGGGCCACGCCCCATCCCCCTCCCTCCAGTAGTGTCTAGGGGATATTCTTCCCTCTCTTTCTCAATCAACTATCAAAACTTTTCACTGGGCTGTTTTCAAAATAGTGAATGCAACTTTCTCAGGCAGTTTAACACCCCATATACTCTTCCAAGGAAACATAGCAATGGCCTCTCAATAAACCATAATTAGACATACAAAAAACCTTACATTGGCAGCCAGCCTCCACAATCTATTCTCACACAACCCAAAAGGATAATTAAAATGCAGCAACTGCAACAAAGAATCCATTGATTCTGACTCCCAATACTGAAAAGCTACATCGAAGCATAGATTCCAATATTTGCCCCCTTGTCCCAAAATACATAAATATGAGGCAACAGAAACATCCTAATCTCAGCCAAGAAAAACATATCGAGAGATAACTTCTTCAATGCCACCTCCTGCACTATACATCATGCCAAAGACAAACTATTATACCATCCCTTACCAAATTTAACATTATTTGAGAACCTCACACATTAGTATAGATTTTTTTTCGATTCAATACACAAAATAATGGGAATCTGCTAGGTGAAAACAACTCGAGAGTCATTACTTAAGAAAAATATGTTGGCTTTTAAGAATGCCTCACTATTGGTACTCAGCTAAAATGTCCAAGACATAGAATATAGAACCAGTTCAAGTAAATCGTAATACTATGAACATGAATTCATAGTTGCTACTTTCAGTGCCTACTTGGTAAAATGATGCTTAAAAAGAAGAATATTACAGAAAAAAGGCACTTTGGGGATGCATTACTATTACCTTGAATATTGAAGCCCAATAGTAGTCATAACGGCACCGAAACTTACTTCTCTCAAGGGGGTAAAACACATGCTTGGCTTTATAATTGAACAGTCCAAGTTCACAGACCTTAGCGGACCTAAGATCCACACCTTCAAGCAGATTATACTTTATTACAGCTCACATGATGCTTAGAATTTTGAAATGAGATGAAATACTTGATCAAATGAAACTTACACAGAGCAAAAGTGTAACAAGTAATGACATTCTCAAAACAATAAAATGAAACAAAATGGACATAAACTATATCGCATGTGTTTACCTAATCAGAGTTCATATTTTCAGAACAGATTGATTATGGTAAATTTAAATGCATTAACTGAAATTCTGTTTTTCAATATTATCTTTGATCCTCTTCAACAAGGTGAAAAATCACTGATCTCTCATTAATCAAAATTAGTGCTGCAAATATCAAAAAGTTCATATGTATAGTGTCACAGTTTCCACGTCCAATCCTAAGATCTAATCTTAGATCTACGGGGTGGAGACAATGGAATTAAAAAGTAGTGCTGTATAGATCAAAAAGTTCAAATGTGAAGTATCACAGTTCCCATGTCCAATCCTTAAGGTCTCATCTTAGATCTACATGCTGAAAAATCAGTTGAAGATAAGCCATGACATGTGAAATGTCCAATAAAATTAGTTGCAAAGCATCAGCGGTTTGAGAAAATGGAGCAAGTGCATCAATCATCAAGAAGAAAGAATGAGGTAGTCGCAAACACAAGAATGGTTTAAAGAGAATAAAAAACAATAACAGGAAACATACAACAGACATAAAGTTCATCTGCTACACTTTACTTCGTAAGACAGCACATGACCACCACATCAAAAGTCTACTGAAACTTTAAGAGTTGCATAAGAAACTACAACAAAGAACAACAAACGTCCTACAACTATAGTTGTCTTTCAAGATTAACAATTTGACATAGTTTCCATAGCTAATTCCAAATAGACGGCTTGTGTTAACCTTCCCAAAAACCCAACTTAACACAGTATGATATATGGTGGAGAACCTCCTCTCAGTCATCAGAAAAGGGTTCAACAAAACCACGACAGAACTTTATATCACTGTAACAGCAGTGCAACTGTATCATGCTTTGTTTCAAAAACATGTAACTGAACTCTTTCCCTATTTCTCATTATCTGACAAGTTAACCGATGTTTCAACTTTTGCTGACATTGTCAAAAACATAGTTTAATAGTTCTCATAATTCAGCACACTATTAAAAGTAATATTTTCACATATGGGCCTTCAACTGTTCAGCACTACCAGCAAAACCTATGTTTGGTTCACGAGAAAATTAAGGGAAATTAAATGGTTCATAATTACATCCCATCAAACCAGATGTAAGTCAAATCAGGCACAAATTACATTTTCTTTTGCTAACATGCATTTTCTAAGCATTCAAAGCACCAAAAAAAAAAGAGTACATTTTTAGAAGACTCACTGCTGGAGACTATCTTGCATTGAGAGGGCACGAAAATTGGGATGCTAATTTGTGAATTCGTGGCGAAAACTGCTACAAAGCCAACCAGAAACGACATGGAAAAGAAGATAATGATAGGGAAGAGAACGGCCAGACTGCATCGCAACAATACAAAGGGGAGGCCCTTCTTTTGGCTTCTCTCGGTCTTCATGGGAGAGGCCTCCTGGGGATCCATTCAACCCAGGAAGGACTTCTGGTAGGCTATTTACGTAATTTTAATGGATGTATGGTGTTTTTTGGCTCAACGTTCCAGTCACCGGACCATTCATCCAGTGATCGGAGTTTCTATGACCAGACGGGCAAGGGACTTTTGCGGGTTTCTTTGGTTCGTCGCTGCGTGGGTAATAACTATTAAAAGGGGTGAAGTCATGAAGATATTTTTTAGTGGGAAGTGGGAACCAAGTGAGAGTTGAAAGGTTAATAAAGCCTTCTTAAGTCAAATTTGACTTTTTTTTTTTTTTTTAAGCAATCAAATTTGACTTTATTTGATAATTGTTTGAAAAATAATAATTCCCTTCACGCGCATTTATTATATTTATTTTACATCGATTGATGTAACGCATTCTAAGTAACTGTTCGTTGACATGAAATAAAAACGCGAAAAGACAGACTTAATCCGCTCATCCCAACCATATAATTTATGAGTGACAAAAGCGGACTCCAAAACCCTGAACCCCAATAGTATCTTAATTGAAGTTGTTTTAGGTTTGGATGTAGTTGGAACTTGGAAGCCTTTCAATGACATTTAGGGCATATTTAGGTGTGCGTTCGACATTTAGGGCATGTTTAGGTATGCGTTTTAGGTTCTTCTCTTCATTCAGCTATATGCCAGTTCTCTTGAATGTTTCAGGGATTGTATATTGAGCCACCACAAGACTTCAATCTTATAACTTGGAATTGCGGCAAAAAACTATTTAGAATCAACAGATCTCAATCCAACCGCAGGCAACAGGAAACCATATTCATATGAATTACTCATGAATCATTAAAATAAAGGTTGCATATGACTAAATGCCTATACCAAATTATATATGGTTGAAAGCAGCCAAGACTAACCAAAGCTTAAAGCCATGCACATTTTGGCATAGGTCACTCAACATCCAAACCAAATTACATATGATTGAAAGCTTTTGTTCCTCATGTACATATATGACACATGGCAATGATTCCAATCTACTAAATTGATTACATTTTGAAGTAGGATCAGGTTCTTATATAGGCTAAAGAGGTCATAGTTGAATTTATTTCAGTTTCACCTATTCAACAGAGGTATGCATGAATTGGTAGTTTAGTACTCACAGCGGAAAAGCAGAAGGGTCTTGCAGAACCAAAGGTCAAGAGAGGAGAAGCCAATGATTTCCCTACCATCCTTGTACCGTCAAAAATAAACAAAAAATTATAAAATAAAAAAAATAAGAAGAGAGAAGGAAAATAGGGTAGGAATTAGGAAATACATATCAGACAAAGAAACAACAATGAAGAGAATAAAGAGAAAAAATAACAAAAACTAAAAAAAGTTAGAATGAGACTGAATGATTATAGCTATCTGCAAAGAACTATTTGACATTCAAAGCCCAAGACATTTAACTTCGCATCTGACCTTCAGTAAATTATAAAAAATAAAAAATAAAAACTAAATTCTCATACATATCCACTATCAACCTTTTGGTAAAAAAACTTCCTCTAGATTAAAATTTTCACAACCTAACTAATTTAAGTTCAAAGATGTTGCACAAGAACAAATCCACAGAAAGAAGCTATTTTTTCCTTTTTTTTGTTTAAGATGACAAATCACTTCTACTACACAGAAATGAAACAGTCGAAGCAAATCCCATTGGCGAAGACTGTTAGCCATATTTATTACCTAGTCCTTTTTTAACGTCACCAAAAGAAAGAAAAGAACAACTTTTGACGATGGGTTAGCCACAATGACATCCTGCTAAAATCAAATTCAAACCCCAAAACTGCAAAAACCGATCAATCTTCATTCATCACCCTTTCAACAACACTGCCCCCAAGCTCCAAGACCTTCCAACATGTTCCATCATTCATGAGATCCCTACAAGAATTTAAAACATTTAGCCCTTAACAATATAAAAATGAAAAAAAAAAACAAAACATGCTAAATAACTGCAATAATTGATTTGGAAATACATGGTAGGAACGGTAAATAGATAGGTACCTCTTGTAGTCGAAAGAGGCGTCCATCTATTCAACACTTAATAAAACCATACAAAAATCATTCCACAAGTTCAGTACTTATAAAAACCATACACCATTCCAACTATTCCATACTTACAAAAACTATACACCATTCCAACTAATTGATACTACAAAAACTGTACACTACCATTAGACAACTACATACTCAAAAGGTAGTATCATCTACTAAAAGCACTAGTTGAACAAAAAAGAGTAGTGCTTTCAAAAAGAAACAAAACAGGATGTTCAATCACCTAGTTGAAGAGGTTAAAACTTGTATCCTGCAGCAAAACAAATTTATAAGTTAGCAAATTAAACAAACTTGCGTAAATTATAAAAAGCTTTAAAAAAAATGAAAAAATAAGGGAGACAAGCAAGTAAATAATTTCTTTTGACAATGGACCAAAAAAAAAAAAAAAATTGAGACTGGGAGAGAAACACAAAAAATCTAGGTTCTTATAAGCAAAACATTACACAATCAAAAGTGCCACCACCAACAGGTGCTAATGCCAACTTCTCCATCCCAGTTGCAATAAGCTTCGTGATTTCTTGTGAACCCTACAAGTATTTAATAGTTTTTACACTTACAAATGTATAAATCAAAGGCAATGGAGCTTCTACAATTTAATGTGTACCTGAGCCATTACACTATCTTCAGTTCCAATTACCCGACCGTGATGAATACAAGTTGTTGAATTCAATGGAACTTCACTTGTGTTCATTTCTTCTTCTTGTATTGATTCACAGGTCTTCAATTAAATAAAATACCAAATGTGTTACAATATGCATGAAATTTTCGTGGATGCAGAACCAATTTTAATAAGCATAATTTATTAAGCACATGTAAAGAAAGAAAAATAATGAGAAACCTGATTTTTTCTTCTCTTCTGTTTGGCAAGGAATTTATTCCGTTGTTTCTTTTTTGCTTGTTCCACAATCCTTTTAATTATAAGCACCTTCCTTTTTGATAGTCGCACCTTCCTTTGAGTTGCCACACTACCTTCATTACGTGTAAAGAATGCAGCACATTTGCAGTGAAAGGAAGGTTGACTGGATTCAAACCTTGAGCCACTGTGTTTCAGCATTAACATGCGCATAACACGCATGACCTCCATGCAATGCTCATTGCTTAATGCTGTAGCCACTGCTATTGGAAGAAACATTTCTAACAAGTTGTGATATTTTTCTTCGTAACGGTTGCCCATTGTTTCTAAAGGATAATCATCATGTTGACATTATTAAGAATTTAGAATAGAAAAATTCAAATCCTATGGTCCCAAAGAAATACTATTACTATCAAACACATGTTATCCCGAAAGTAATGAATAAAACAAACATATGGAAACTCCACTTTCTATCTCTATAGAAACATAGAGTAAGGCCCTTTTAACATAAGTAGATAAACAACCCCCACCTTTTGTCTCTCACTATATAAACGTTGACAATAATGGAAGTGTTACATGTGCCATTTTAGGTTTAAGATTGGACCCCACGACACACACGCTTCTCACTCGGGAAACTCCCCCAACATCACTACTATCATCACCACCACTCTCCAATATCATTCATCATTGACCACATCCCTCATTTTTTAATATTTGATTAAAAGTAAATAAATAAATAAAAGAAACCCTATACTCAAGAAAAAGAAAGGTTGCACATCTATCATATTGTAATTGTTTGCATTTATAGCGATGCAAGTTCAATATATGTATATATTTATATATCATTCATCAACAAGATAACAAAAGCAAACACATGGGTGTGATTGATAACCTATAAAGGTGGGTATGATTAGCTTTAATTACATTGTAGAATGATAGCGCACTTATCTAAAGTTGGTATGAGTTAAGGGTTTTTGGAAGGGGAAAGATAATTTTGAAGGACGTTGCTTAGACTAAGTTAGAATAATTTTGTCATGTGATAAAGAAATGGCTCTTGACTAGTAGAAAGGAAATTAGGGTTCATGTTGTTGACGACCAAAAAAAGGAATTGTCTTCAAATTGATTTATGGGAACAATGAATGAGAAATTTCTTGGTTACTATTGATATTAGTATTTACTATTGTCAATAGTAGTATTATTTACCCAATCTTGATTGTCCTTTGTAGTGTCACTAGCTTTGAAGGGTTTAGGCTAACTTCTCCAGTTATAGCTTGTGCATGTCATGTGCTGCGTTGTTTAGTATATTAGAGGGGTGATTAATGTCTTTATGGATTTTTTTCATGAAAGTAATTTGGCTGGTTTTAGCATGATTTCAATATTAACTTATAAAAATAGCTATAAAACTTTCATGACACTACAAATTTAAACCAATTTCAAAAAGTAAACCCCTAGACCTCCGTCCAATGATCGATAATAAGATCTAATGTAAAATTTATTCCCATCCCACTAACTTGTACCACATCAAGTAAATCAAAGTTTTCAATAGATTCAAGTAAGTCTAGCAATAAATATACAATTAATTTGAATAAGCAACTTCATTAACAAACAAACCAAGAACACATCAACAACTAATACAAGCCTGATTAACAGACTGAAAACAGCCAAATTCAGAAGGAGTCCAAAAAACAACAAACAATAGAAAACCTCTAGCCAACAGCCCAAAACAATTAAACCAAACCCTTATAGAGGGCTAAACAATAGCCTCAAATCAGAAACAAAAACCAACAAAATAGAGGAAAAAGACCCTATCCTCAAACAAGCCACATATAAAATCTGTAGCAACACCCTTACAGAGGAAACATATTATCCTCAAAACCATAAACAAACCACAAAAAATATGCAACATATCATCAACAAAACAAACTTTCCGACAAGGTCCATAAGGAGCAGAGTAAATTCTGCATTTCCAGCACATTAAACTCAACCCACCCATTACAATTACAATTTATGAGGATTAGTGTTCAAAGTGAAATTTTGTGGAATGTCTGCTTACCACAATTTGGGGCAGCAACTGATGGAGGAGTGACCGAAGGGGATTGGCCACAACTGCGGGTAGCAGCAAGTGGACGCGTGGTCGTATCTGTCGAACTGCGGCTTGCAGAACGAACTGCGTCGGTGGCCTTCCAGGTGTTCGTAGAGCCCATTGTTAGTTCCGTTGTGGTAGTGGAGGTAGTAGTCGTGGGCGGTGATGAAGATGGCGGACTGGGCAGCATTTTGGGTTTCAGAAAAATTAGGGTTTTGGGAGAAGAGCTGAAAAGCTGCCTCTAGTGGGGGAATGTGTTCTGGCCGGAGCTAATGGAGGGGAGTGGAGGTGGTTGTCGGCCGCGGTGACGGTGGGGAGAGGAGAGGACGCACGGTGGAGAAAAGGGGTTGGGGAGGAAAAATGGAGAAAGTAAAGGGTCAGTCGACGGTGGGGGAGAGCAGATCATGGTGCTGGTTTCAGTGGGATCACGGAGCCGGCGCCGGCGCCGGTGGAGAGAGAATTTGGGTGGAGGGAGAATGGGGTGGAGCCGTGGAGGGAAAATGGGTTTGGGGGAAAATTTTTTGGGGTGGGGGGGAAGACGATCGTGTTTTGTTTTGATATATATATAAAGAGGTTACGACGTGGCACATGCCACGTCAGTGGTGTGCATTACTGTTCACGCACGCCGCGTAACCTGTACCATTACTCTTTATTCATGTGTGGTCCAATATTCTAAAATTTCGACAACAATCCTATAAAAAATTTTAACTTGTTCGGTGTTGCAGAGCAATTTAAAGTGGAATGATCAAAGTCACGTAGCAATCATTCAATTCAAATGTGCAAGCTATTTTTCATATTTTTTCATTGCTTTGTAAAATATCTCAAAAATCAGTGGCTGAAATAGCACAAAAGCAGTACCGAAAAGTTGATCGTAAATGAGCTTAATTGCATTGAAGTTGAGCACATCGTGGAACACGAGCCTTACTATATATACATGGCTCCCATTGTTTCTTTTTTGACACAAATTTTTTACATTTAAGTCTTTAAAAGCGATCGTGTCATGAGTATGTGATGTGTACTTCTCACATGCTAAGGACACATCACTTTTAAAGGCTGATTTGTAAAAAATTTCTGTCCCTACAACAATTATTCTCAATGACTGTGTTTTCTCATGTGGGTCTTACGATTATTTGCCTTGTACTTAGCACCATTGGCAACCCTCCTCTCTTGCCCAAAGTCATCATTCCCTCGATCTTATTATACCTTGCATTTTGATTATAATTTTGGCTCCGTTTGTTAACACCTTTTGAAGGGTGTATTTTATTTTTTTGGAGAAATTTCAGTTTAGCCCCCTGAACTTCCACGTAATTGGACAACCCCCCCCCCCCAAAAAAAACTTTCAAATCTCTTACTTTGAACTCCTGAACTTTCAATTGCTCTCAATGTGGACCCTTCCGTTAGATTTTAAACATTACATGACATTTATACCCCTGAATTTTGTATAAAATTCCAACTTTACCCTTAATTCCAAAAAATAAGGAATATTTTGGTCTTTTTTGGTATTTTTAACGGCTAAAATTGATGGAGGGGTCCACTACATTGAGAGCAATTGAAAGTTTAGGGGTTCAAATTGAGAGATTTGAAAGTTTAGAGAGAGTTAGTTTGTCAAATCGCGTGGAAGTTCAAGAGGCTAAAGTGAATTTTCTCCTATTTTCTTTGTTTAAAAAAGTATTTTAACATGACATAAAAGCGAATGTTCTTTTAATACTTTTGTTTTGAAAAGAGAACATTATCAAACGTGTATTTCTTCCTCGAAATGGTGGGGTAAATTAATTAAAGTTGTTCAATGGTCCAAAAGATCAAGAGCTAGAAGCTGTGGCTGTTCTTGCCGAGTCGCTTTCTATTAATTGAGGAAGATACTCATTACCATAGAAGCATCAAGCATATAATCTTTGTTGATAAAGTATATTGGGTTCCGAGCTTCTAATGGTCCATATAAATTGGTGGCATATATTCAAAGTGGTGTTTAAAAAAGCGAATTTTATAAGAAGCACATAAACCGGCTAGATATAGCTTGTTTTTAACTAGGTTGTTTTCTTATCTATATAAGAAAAAGAAATATTCTTTCTCATAAAATCAAGTCGTCAAATAAATGGATATGTGTGGAGGCATGCTGTTCTATTCTCCTATTTGGCTCCAACTTTTTTCCCAAATATCATTAGACAGTATACTTATTCTGGTTGGGACTTGGGATGCTTCTCCTTTCCTTTTACTTATTCTTTTGATTATGAATATTAAGGGGGTCTTTGCCACAAGAATTTTTTATGCATTGAAGTTCTTTATATATAGCACTTTCAACATCCTATATATGCTACGACAGGATGCCAATACACAGTTTTTATTATAAAATTCTTACACGAACGTTACAATTATCATGTTAGTTACTAAATAATTAATAACTTGAATGATTAAATAAAAAAAATTGACTTGTCAATTTAATTAGTTAGTGACTAATGTGGTAAGAATGCTACTAGGAATATTACAACTTTTGATAGCTTCGGATTCAGTCTAGTCTTGGACTCAACCGAATAAAAGGCACACAATTGTCAAGCCTCAAGAAAGGCATAGTATGAGGCCCACTCCAGATAAGGCCCAAGATGGGCCCAATAGCCAAAATAAGGCCCACAATCACAAGAGCCCAAGAGAGGCTCATGAGATCTAACAAAAGGTCTTTCTCCCCTTTCTCATACACCAGTCACCAATAAGCATTCCCTCCATGGAAGCTCTCTTTCACTCTCCCCACTCTCCTCCCCCCATCTCAAGACACTAACTTGGCCCACTTGGGTGTCGGTTGACCTTCGATCGAAGGACTGAAGGTCTACTGGTGAAATACCCAATTTCTTTCGAGTAATTTTTTATGCCGTGGACAAATATAACTAAAATATTAGAAATGTTAGAAATTTGTTCTCTCAAATTGCTCTAGAAGAAAACTATTAACTTTGAAAACCTAAAGTCTTTCGATAAATATACTCGATTTGTAAAGAAATTATAAGAATTGTAATACTCCCAACATTTTTCAATGTGTTAAATGCCATGCATGTGAACTACGTACCAAGTTGTATTACTCTAATATATATCTATATATATAAGTTCTTTATATATGTGACTTTTTATTTTTTGGCAATTAAGATTAAAAAAGAAAAGAAAAGAAAAATGTGCATTACAAAAAGAAAGAGAGAAATGGTAAAGGAAAAGGAAGTGACCCAGGTCTAACCCAGTGAACCAGGTTGACTACTTTGGACCGGGTTAAATCGATTGAACCCGATGACCTGGTTTGGGATAGGGTTGGAGCGCCAGCTGATGTGGATCTAGGGCTGACTTGGTGGCCTAATGTGGTGCACGGCACGCGCCAAACCCTAGATAGGGTTTTGAGACATGTGAGGCTTGTGGATCACACGAGCCAGAATGTTGTCGGCACGTGGATGCGCGTGGGAGGTGTTGCCGGTGCGTGCTAGCGTGTGTGGAGATACTCCCGGCGTGTGATTGATGAGTAGAACCTGCGTGAAAGCTTAGATGGCTGAGAGCTCTTCGGATCTGTACTAGGTGGCATCTAATAAGTTGTCTAGAGAGGAGCGTGTAGCTCCGACAGGGGTTGTAGCGGTGCGTGGGATCAAGCACAAACGAAACTCAATGGAGCTCAAGCTTAACCATGCCATGCCAACAGATGTTATATCTCAACGTCTACCGTTGAAGACTCAATCATGAACTGATGATCACAGGGTGAGGGCCGGGCCATAAGGATGAAAGAAAGCAAATAAACTTGCTTTTGGCGGAATGAACTCTCACCTTCGTTCTTATTATATATATAGACAAAGAGTTACAATTGTAATCAAGTTTGACAAACTCAAACTTGATACAAACTATGAGAACTACTACAATACAACCAAGTAGAACAAAAACAACTAAAACACTAGAGAGAAGAAATTAAAACAACTATAAGGATAAGCTAGAAATAACGATAATGTAACAGATAATGCTAGAGATGCTAGAGATAAGGACAATGCTAGATAGTTGTTCGAATTTGTTTGGATTCAAAGAGTGAATCCAAAACAAACCATATTGGTTCCTTAACAAAGGGTACAAGAAAATGAATGGAGATGGTGACTCGTGAGTAAGCATAAGAATCACGTGCATGGATTATTCTTGTTTTAAAATTCTGGTCATTAAAAAATTCAAAGTAATTTTTTTTTTTTTTTTTTTTTTTAAAAAAAGAGAATGCATTTTTAAAAGTGAAATTATAAGCCTTGAATACACGCAAAGACATGACTTTGAGCTTCCTCTAATGAAGGCAAAACGGGCCGTGGAGAGAGGGTTAGTCATGATAATGTCCTACTGTGCTTAAGATGCTAAGTGAACAAAATTCAGAAAACAATTGAATTGAAGAAGTGGGATCCCTAATTAATTAGATCTGATCACATGCATCAAACAACCTGTCTTATAGTTGCCCCTTGTGTCATTATCAAAGTTGGTACCTATTCGATCTTCTTGTAGGCTTTTCCGCGTTTATCTTTGCGTTCCAAAGCTTATCTCATTTAGTTGGTTGGCCAGTCGACGCTTGTTGGAAGAGGACGGATACAATAATATATGCATGTGGAACATTTTTTTACGGCCTAAATTACAAATTGCTTCATATTGTATGAAAATAAAATCAAAGGTTCTTGAAATATTCCAAAAAATACAATTTAGTTCCTAGAGTCAAATTCTGTTAAAAAATCGTTTTTATTCGCCCATTAGTTTTTTTGTATTTTTAAAAAATTGTTTGGTTTTTTTTTTTTTAACAATTATTTCAATATTTTATTTGTTAAAAGAATAGGGGTATTATAGGAATATAAAAAAAATAAGTGGCATTTTTGATACATTTTGGTAGTTTGATGGGCTACTCTAGTATCGTTTGAACATTGTGGGACTCTATCGCAAACAACTGTTAGTTTGGAAGTGACCTGGCACTACAAAAAACTACATGATTTGTAACGTGTTTACTATTTATTACTTTTGGCCACGTTACCATTTAGTAACATGTAAAAGTTGACACGTTACTAAATAGTAACGTATCAAATTTGACACGTTACTAAATCGAAAACTTTAAAAAAAAAAAAAAAATTGAAAACTTTAGTAACGTGTCAACTTGACACATTACTAAAATGGTAACGTGTCAAATTTGACACGTTACTAAATCGAAAACTTAAATAAAAAAAAATAAAAAAATAAAAATCTAAAACTTTAGTAACGTGTCAAAGTTGACACGTTACTAAATGGTAACGTGTCAAATTTGACACGTTACTAAATCGAAAACTTTAGTAACGTGTCAAAGTTGAAACCCCCTTTTTTTTTTTGGAATTTTAAAGTTGACACGTTTCTTAATGGTGACACATTACCAAATTTGACATGTTACTAAATGGTAATTACTAAAAAAAAAAAAAAAATTCGTAAACTTTAATAATGTGTCAAAGTTGACACGTTATTAAATGGGCATTGGAAACACGCGTACGTGCCAATCCCTCTCTCCTGTATAAATTTATAATAGTGTCGAAAATATAGATCCCACCATTTTCTTGGATTGGATCTTGTCCAACAACCAGTTTCTTCTCACCAGAATCTTAAATCGAACATTTTACTTCCACTTTTTTTAAAAGATTTATAAGCTTTTATATATATATATATATATATATACTAAAGATATTATTATATTTATTATAACCTCTTACAAATTGGAGGCTCATTTTTTATTAATTGTTGCTTGATAATTTACATTTTAGTGGTTGATTAATTTGTAAAGGTGATATTGATATTGTAAACATTTTAGTACCCCACACAACAAGTATTACAAAAAATAAGAAAAACCCAGAAAAATAAATAAAAATAAAAAGGGAATCTCAAAACAACATCACATTGACACAAGATTGCCAACTACTTTATAACGAGGTGGGCCCGGATGGCAGCACGTCTGCAAATCTTGCATACATGGCTGTTTAGTAAACATTGGTGATAAGATTGATTTTCAAATGACGATGGGCTCACATTATAAATGGTTAGTTTGCTTGAACCTATAGAGCTGTAGACTCACACTTCTACTTGTAAAATCATAATGATATATTTTACAGATGTTACTGCAAAGACTGTCGCTAAGGATCCATACGCCTGATTAGAGTTTTACCCTGGAGGCTTGCAGGAGGCTTTTACTTTTGAAAAGTCATCTTTCCGTAAGTTAGCATGGTTAGTTTAGTTATATTTATGACGCCAGTGACTCATTGTACTGGGGATAAAGTTATTATGTCATAATGATGGATAATAGAAGCTTTGGTATGTATTTATTAGCAAGTGTTGGTTATAAAAAAGAAAAGAAAAATTTATCAAGTGTTTTTCGTTGTGTTATTTAGTAAGGAAAAAGTAGTAGTGTCACGTGACAATAAGTTTTAAGAAATAATAAGAAAGTATGTCACTTGTGCAACCTATATTTGTATTTAGTAATTATAGAGCTCAAATTTATTAACATTATTCAGCTCAAATTTATTAATTATAGTTTGAATTAAAAACATGGCACAAGTGCAACCTGTATTTTTATTTAATAATTATCTTTTGATCATGCTACCAACGAATGTCCTATTAACTATGGATGGAAATACCCTATAGCCAAGTCCTCCAAGCAATAAGGTGGTCTTTGCCCAAAACCAAAGTTGCCTTTATTCATTGTTATTTCTTGTTAAGTAGAGAGATATGGACCTCTCCAATATTGTAATTAATGGCCTTTTAATAAGACTTGAAAAATGTTAGAAATACACAGAATAATAATAATAATAATAATAATAATGTTCTTTACAATGTTTTTCTCGTTTCTCGTGCAAGCCTCCCAATTTATTTTAATCACATGAATCTTTTTAACGTATGCAATTTATATGAAAATGAGTGAATTACCTTAAAACTCAAATTATGGATTAAATATAAACCACTGTGTGATGACAGGTTAGACAAGGCGTTTTCTAAGAAATAATAAGAAAGTATATCACTTGTGTAACCTGTATTTGTATTTAATAATTGTAGAGCTCAAATTTATTTACATTATTCAACTTAAATTTATTTATTATAGTTTGAATTAAAAATATAGCACATTTGCAACTTGTATTTTTATTTAATAATTATCTATTGATCATGTTACCACACAATGTGCTATTAACTAGGGGCGGAACTAACCTATAGCTAAGCCCCCCAAGCTATAAGGTGGTCATTGCCCAAAACCAAAGTTGCCTTTATTCATTGTCATTTCTTGTTAAGTAGAGAGATATGAAACACTTCCTATCTTAAATTGTACTATTGGAAGCTAAGTTTATAGCACCAATATTGTAATTAATAGCCTTTTAATAAGACTTGAAAAACGTTAGAAATACAAAAAAAAAAAAAAAAAAAAAAAAGGGGTTAAATACTAGATACCCCCCTAGGGTTTCGAAACTTTATTTTTACACCCTTAGGATTTCATTTTTATCACAGGAGGTCCCTGTGGTTTTGATAATAAACCAATTTAGTCCTCCGTCAGTTGACCGTTAGTTGACTTAACAGAAAACAACATGGACCAATCAAATGTTGACACGTGGCAACTGACGAAGGACTAACTTGGTCTATTATCAAAATCACAGGAACTTCGTGTGATAAAAATGAAACCCTGGGGGGGTAAAAATAAAATTTCGAAACTCCAGGAGGGTATTTAGTAATTAATCCAAAAACAAATTATATTCTTTACAACGTTTCCCTCGTTCCTCGTGCAAGCATCCAAATTTATTTTAATCACATGGATCTTTCTAATGTTTTCAATTTGTATGAAAATGAGTGAAGTACCTTCAAACTCAAATTATGGAATAAACTTAAACCACTGTGTGATGACACATGTGCAACCTGTATTTGTATTTAATAATTATAGAACTCAAATTTATTAACATTATTTAGCTCAAATTTATTAATTAATTATAGTTTGAATTAAAAACATGACACAAGTGCAACTTGTTATTTAATAATTATCTTTTGATCCTGCTACCACGCAAATGACGCAATGTCCTAATGTCCTATTAACCATGGATGAAACTACCCTATAGCCAAGTCCTCCAAGCTATAAGGTCGTCCTTTCCCAAAACTAAAGTTGTCTTTATTCATTGTTATTTCTTGTTAAGTAGAGAGATATGGACCTCTCCAATATTGTAATTAATGACCTTTTAATAAGAATTAAAAAATGTTAGAAATACAAAAAAAAAAAATTGTTCTTTACAACGTTTCCCTCGTTCCTCTTGCAAGCCACCAAATTTATTTTAATCACATGAATTTTTTTAACGTAAGCAATTTGTATGAAATTGGGTGAAGTACCCTAAAACTCAAATTATGGATTAAATATAAACCATCGTGTGATGACAGGTCAGACAAGGAGTTTTCTAGGAAATAATAAAAAAGTATGTCACTTGTGCAAATTGTATTTGTATTTAATAATTATATAGCTCAAATTTATTAAAATTATTCAGTTCAAATTTATTAATTATAGTTTGAATTAAAAACATGGCACATGTGCAACCTGTATTTTTATTTAATAATTATCTTTTGATTATGTTACCACGCAATGTGCTATTAACTAGGGGTGAAACTAAGCTATAGCCAAGCCCCCCAAGCTATATGGTGGTCTTTGCCCAAAACCAAAGTTGCATTTATTCATTGTCATATCTTGTTAAGTAAAGAGATATGAACCTCTTCCTATGTTAAATTGCACTATTGAAAGCTAAGTTTAGAGCACCAATATTGTAATTAATGACCTTCTAATAAGACTTGTGAAATGTTAAAAAAAAAAAAAAAAATTGTTCTTTATAAAGCGTCCCTCGTTCCTAGTGCAAACCTCCCAATTTATTTTACTCACATGAATCTTTTTAGCATATGCAATTTGTATGAAAATGAGTGAAGTACCTTAAAACTCAAATTATGGATTAAACTTAAACCACTGTGTGATGAAAGGTTGGACAAGGAGTTTTAAGAAATAATAATAAATTATGTCCCTTGTGCAACCTGTATTTGCATTTAATAGTTATAAAGCTCAAATGTATTAACGTTACTCTGGTCAAATTTATTAATTATAGTTTGAATTAAAAACATGGCACAAGTGCAACCCTTATCATATATATATATATATATATATATATATATATATATACAAAAGCCGAGTTTTGACGTAGAGAGTGCTTAGAATTGCGACACGTGTCCATATTTTTTAATATCTGAGAGTCTTTAGAATTGCGACACGTGTCAATGTTTTTAATATATGAACCGTTTTTTTACTATTACCTCCAGTCATTAATTAGCGTAATTAATTGTGTTGATTACATTTCAAGAGTTTTCTATACATAAATTATTCAATAAATTAAGTATCATTAATGTCCGAATCAAATAAGGAAACAAATAATATAAATGAAATTATAACTTTTTTTTTTTTCACACCAACAATATTTTGTTTAAATTTTAAATTTTTTTGCTCATAATTTTTAATACATGAACCGTGCAAATATTGAAAGTATTTTTCCTTTTTTTTATTTTTTTTAATGAATTAAGTGTACGATTTTTCCTTAATTAATTCATTTTGACCTTTCTTTGTATTAACTCACGTGTCCATGTTTTTTTTTTAAAAAAAAATTAAATTAAATTTTTTTACTCATAATTTTTCATAATTGAACCGTGCAAATATTGAAAGGGTTTTTTCATTTTTCTACTTTTTTTAATGAATTAAGTGTACGATTTTTCCTTAATTAATTTCTTTTGACCATTCTTTTTATTAACTCACGTTTATCTCTCTCACCCTAAATCACGATTTTTTTTTTTAATAAATTAAGTGTCTTAATGCATTAATATCTCTCTCTTTATTAAAACACAAGTTTTCCTTAATTAATTCATTTTGACCTTTCGTTTTATTAACTCACATTTATCTCTCTCACTCTAAACTCACCACCTCCTTTTACGGCAATAACGTTTCATAACACTTTCCTATAGAAGTTGATGGTTGCACGAAGTTTATTTGATCAGTTTCATGAAAATATATGTGACTCCGAACTATGATTTAAGGTATGAGATATTCAAGATTGATGTATCTTTGTACTTTTTTATATAAATTTTTAGCAATTGTGAATTGATGATCTTTAGTTTGTTTCTTGAGAATTTTTTTTTTTTTGGTACCAAACACCATGTTAAGTTAGAGATTAGGTAAAGATGAATATGTTTTAGTTTTGTTTTGTGAAATTTTTTGTTCAGCGTTTTTTTTTTTTTTTCATTTACTTTTTTCAATAATTGAATGTTCAAAATTATGAGCGTCTCTCCTTCTACGGCAACAACGTTTCAAAACTCTTTCTTATAGAAGTTGGTGGTTACACAAAATTTATTTGATCAGTTTTATGGAAATATTTGTGACTCCGAACTATGGAAATATATGTGACTCCGTACTTTGAAATTTTCGTTTTGTTTTGTGAATTTTTTTGTTCAGGGCCTATTTTTTTTATTTTTTATTTGGGTATTAAGCTATTCTTCATTTGAATGTTTTATAGTTTTTTTTTTTTTTTTCCATTTGCTTTTTTGAATAATTGAATGTTCAAAATTATGAGTTTTATTTGTATTAAAATATAATATAAATAAACTCACGTCTCTCCTTCTACGGCAACAACATTTCAAAACTCTTTCCTATAGAAGTTGACGGTTGCAGAAAGTTTATTTGATCAGTTTCATGAAAATATTTGTGACTCCGAACTATGAAAATATATGTGATTTCGTACTATGATTTAAGGTATGAGATATTCGAAATGAATATATCTTTGTACTTTTATGTATACATTTTTAGCGATTGTGAATTGATTTTCTTTAGTTTGTTTCTTGATTTTTTTTTTTTTTGGTATGAAACACCGTTTTAAATTAGAGATTAGGTAGAGATGAATATGTGTCCATTTTGTTTCATGATTTTTTTATTTTTTTATTTTAATTTTATGCTAATTTTAAATTAATACTTTGATAATCAAAATTTATGTTTTCTTGCTTCTTTTTTTTTATTATTTTTTTTCCTAATTTTCTATTAGTTTTCGTGCTTTTTTTATTTTATTTTATTTTTATTTTTATGCTATTCATTTTAAACTACACATTTGGGAACAAATTTAGGTTGTTTTAATTTATTTTTTAGATTAAGGGAAGATTGAAATGATTTATTTAATTGCATTAAATATTGAGTGAAAGATTTTGTTATTTTTGTATCCATAAAAAAAAAAACAAAAAAACAAAAAAACAAAAACAAAAACAAAAACAAAAACAAAAACAAAAAGATTTGTTATTTTGCTATATATTATTTTTTAAATGTCCAGAATTTTATGAGTTTTATTTGTATTGAAATATAATAGGTATTACATAAAAACCTATTGGGTTTAGGGTTACTCTCAATTTTGCTACCATTCTCAATATATTGTTTTAGGGTTTATGGTTACTCTTTCCTTATTTTCTGTTATAATTTATATATTATTTTTCACTCAAATTTCTTATTGTTCTTTTGTAAATTTAATTGACTTTGTTGTTCATTATGTTTTTTTTTTTGTGTTCAAATATTCCTTCTACGATTTTTTTATCTCTTTCTTTGATGAAAGAAATAAAACTACTCCTAGGAGAATAAATATTTTAATATGTTTTATGGGTCTTATGATTTAAGGGTCTTATGTTTTAAATCTTTCCGGCTGGTTTTAAATTACACATATGAGAATTTTTTAATATGTTTTAATTTATATGGATTAAAACTAAAATTATATATGGTTCTTTTGATAGTATATTTGTTATGTGATTTATATATTCATGCAAACTTATGTGTAATTGTGTCACTATGTTCAACAATATACTGTTGAATAACCTTTAGTATTTTTTTATTATTATTATTGAAATAGGCATGAAAGATTTTTTTACACAACTTTTTTAACCTATAATAAAAAATACAATGGAGATGTGTTTTAAATTTTAAAATCAAATTATAATGAATCATCCCGCGCATAGCGCGGGCTCTAAGCTAGTTTTTATTTAATAATTATCTTTTGATCATACTACCACGCAATATGCTATTAACTAGGGGTGGAACTACCCTTTTGCCAAGCCCCCAGCTATAAGGTGGTCTTTGCCCAACACCAAAGTCTCCTTTATTCATTGTCATTTCCTGTTAAGTAGAGAGATATGAACATCTTCTTATGTTAAATTACACGATTGGAAGCTAAGTTTGTAGAACCAATATTGTTTTTAATGGCCTTTTAATAAGAATTGAATAATATTAAAATTACAAAAAAAAAAAAAAATTATTTTGTTCTTTACAACATGTCCCACGTTCCGCGTGCAACCTTCCCAATTTTAACATTATTGAGTTCAAATTTATTAATTATGGTTTGAATTAAAAACATGCATAAGTGCAACCTATATTTCTATTTAATAATTATCTTTTGACTCTTTTCCACAATACCGTCCTATTAACTATGGGTGAACTACCTTTTATAGGCCGAAGCCTCCAAACCAATAAGGTGATCTCATAGAACCAAAGTTGTCTTATTCGTTGTCATTTCTTGTTAAGTAGAGAGATACGTGACCTCTCCAATATTGTAATTAAAGGCTTCTTAGTAAGATGAAAAATAAAGAAATACAAAAAAAAAAAAAAAAAAACTAATTATGTTTTTTACAACGTTTCCCTTGTTCCTCGTGCAAGTCACTCAATTTATTTTAATCACATCAATCCATTTAACGTATGCAATTTGTATGAAAATGAGTGAATTATCTTAAAACTCAAATTATGGATTAAATTTAAACCACCGTGTGATTACACGTCAGACAAGGAGTTCTAAGAAATATTTAGAAAGTATGTCACTTTTGCAACCTGAACTTGTATTTAATAGTTTTAGAGCTCAAATTTATTAATTATAGTTTGAAATAAAAACATGGCACAAGTGCAGCCTGTGTTTTAATTTAATAGTTGACTTTTGATTATGCTACCACGAAATGTCCTATTAACTATGGGCAGAACTATCCTATAGCCAAGCCCCCCAACCTGTAAGGTGGTCCTTTAATTTCCCCAAACCAAAGTTGCCTTTATTCATTGTCATTTCTTGTTAGGTAGAGAGATATGGACCTCTTCTTATGTTAAATTGCACTATTCAAAGCTAAGTTTATAACACCAATATTGTAATAAATGGCCTTTTAATAAGACTTGAAAATGTTAGAAATACAAAAAAAAAAAAAAAAAATTATGTTCTTTACACCCTCGTTCCTCATGTAAGCATCCCAATTTATTTTAATCACATGGATCTTTCTAACGTATGCAATTTGTATGAAAAAGAATGAAGTACCTTAAAACTCAAATTATAGATTAAACATAAACCACCGTGTGATATTGACGGCTTGGACAATGAGTTCTAAGAAATAATAAGAAAGTATATCACTTGTTCAACTTGTATTTGTATTTAATACTTATAGAGCTCAAATTTATTAACATTATTCAGCTCAAATATATTAATTATAGTTTGAATTAAAAACAAGGCATAAGTGCAACCTGTATTTTTATTTAATAATTATCTTTTGATCATGCTACCATGTAACATGCTATTAACTAGGGGGTGAATTACCCTATAGCCAAGCCCCCAAGCTATAAGGTGGTCATTGCCCAAAACCAAAGTTCCCTTTATTCATTGTCATTTCTTGTTAAGTAGAGAGATATGAACATCTTTCGATATTAAATTGCACTACTGGAAGCTAAGTTCATAGTACCAATATTGTAATTAATGGCCTTCTAATAAGACTTGAAGAATGTTAGAAATACAAAAAAAAAAATTATTATGTTCTTTACAACGTGTCCCATGTTCCGCGTGTAACCCTCTCAATTTATTTTAATCACATGAATCTTTTTAACGTATGCAATTTGTATGAAAATGAGTGAAGTACCTTAAAACTCAAATTATGGATTAAACATAAACCACCGTGTGATGATTGGTCGGACAACGATTTGTAAGAAATAATAAGAAAGTATGTCTTCTTGTGCAACCTGTATTTATATTTAATAATTATAGAGCTCAAATTTATTAACATTATTCATCTCAAATTTATAAATTATAGTTTGAATTAAAAACATGGCACATGTGCAACCTAGATTTTTATTTAATAATTATCTATTGATCATGTTGCTATGCAATGTGCTATTAAATAGGGGTGGAACTACCCTATAGCCAAGCCCCCCAAGCTATAAGGTGGTCCTTGCCCAAAACCAAAGTTGTCTTTATTCATTGTCATTTCTTGTTAAGTAGAGAGATATGGACCTCTCCAATATTGTAATTAATGGGCTTTTAATAAGACTTGAAAAATGTTAAAAATACAAAAAAAAAAAAAAAAAAAAAAACTAATTATGTTCTTTACAACGTTACCTTCGTTCTTCGTGCCACCGTCCCAATTTATTTTAATCACGTGGATCTTTCTAGCGTATGTAATTTGTATGAAAAATGAGTGAAGTGCCTTAAAACTCAAATTATGGATTAAACTTAAACCATCGTGTGATTAAATGTCGGACAAGGAGTTCTAAGAAATAATAATAAAGTATGTTACTTGTGCAACCTGTATTTGTATTTAATCATTATAGAGCTCAAATTTATTAACGTTACGCAACTCAAAGGCAGAACTACCCTATAGTCAAGCCCCCCAAGCTATAAGCTGGTGGTCCTTGCCTAAAACCAAAGTTGCTTTTATTCGTTGTCATATCTTGTCAAGTAGAGAGATGTGGACTTCTTCCTATGTTAAATTACACTATTTGAAGCTAAGCTTTTAGCACCAATATTGTAATTAATGGCCTTTTAATAAGACTTGAAAAATGTTAAACACGTCCCTCGTTCTTAGTGCAAGCCTCGCTCCCAATTTATTTTACTCAAATGAATCTTCTAACATATGCAATTTGTATGAAAGGAGAGAAGTACCTTAAAACTCAAATTATGGATTAAACTTAAAACACTGTGTGATGAAATGTCGGATAAGGAATTCTAAGAAATAATAATAAAGTTTGTTACTTGTGCAACCTATATTTGTATTTAATAATTATAGAGCTCAAATTTCTTAAAGTTACGCAGCTCAAATTTTTTAATTATAGTTTGAATTAAAAACATGGCACAAGTGCAACCTTTATTTTTATTTAATAATTATCTTTTGATAATGCTACCACGCAATGTGTTATTAACTAGGGGCGGAACTACCCTATTGCCAAGCCCCCAGCTATAAGGTGGCCCTTGCCCAACACCAAAGTCTCCTTTATTCATTGTCATTTCTTGTTAAGTATAGAGATATGGACCTTTTCCTTTAATAAATTGCACGATTGGAAGCTAAGTTTATGGCACCAATATTGTATTTAATGACCTTTTAATAAGACTTGAATAATATTAGAATTACAATATATATATAATGTTCTTTAAAACATGTCCCACGTTCCTCTTGCAACCCTCCCAATTTATTTTAATCACATGAATCTTTTTAGCGTATACAATTTGTATGAAATGGAGTGAAGTGCCTTAACACTCGAATTATGGATTAAACATATACAACCATCTGATGATAGGTCGGACAAGCAATTCTAAGAAATAATAAGAAAGTATGTCACTTGTGCAACCTGTATGTATTTGTATTTAATAATTATAGAGCTTAAATTTATTAACATTATTCAACTCAAATTTATTAATTATGGTTTGAATTAAAAACATGGCACAAGTGCAACCTGTATTTTTATTTAATAATTATCTTTTGATCATGCTACCACGCAATGTCCTTTTAACTATAAGCGAAACTACCCTATAGCCAAGCCCTCCAAGCTATAAGGTGGTCCTCACCCAAAACCTAATTAAGTTGCCTTTATTCATTGTCATTTCTTGTTAAGTAGAGAGGTATGGACCATTCCAATATTGTAATTAATGACCTTTTAATAAGAATTAAAAATGTTAGAAATACAAAAAAAAAAAAAAAAAAAAACTAATTATATTCCTTACAACGTTTCCCTTGTTCCTCGTGAAGTCCCCCAATTTATTTTAATCACATGAATCTTTTTAGCGAATGCAATTTGTATGAAATGGAGTGAAGTACCTTAACACTCGAATTGTGGATTAAACTTAAACAACCATGTGATGATAGGTCGGACAAGCAGTTCTAAGAAATAATAAGAAAGTATGTCACTTGTGCAACTTGTATTTGTATTTAATCATTATAGAGCTCAAATTTATTAATTATAGTTTGAATTAAGAACATGGCACAAGTTCAACCTGTATTTTTATTTAATAGTTAACTTTTGATCATGCCACGTAATGTCCTATTAACTATGGCCAAAACAACCCTATAGCCAAGCCCTCCAAGCTATAAGGTGGTCCTTTCCCAAAACCAAAGTTGCCTTTATTCATTGTCATTTCTTGTAACGTAGAGAGATATGAACCTCTTCCTATGTTAAATTGCACTATTGGAAGCTAAGTTTATAGCACAAATATTGTAATTAATGGCCTTTTAGTAAGACTTGAAAATGTTAGAAATACAAAAAAAAAAAAAAAAAAAAAAAAAAAAAAAAAAAAAAAAAACTAATTATGTTCTTTACGACGTTACCCTCGTTCCTCATGCCAGCGTCCTAATTTATTTTAATCACGTGGATCTTTCTAACGTATGTAATTTGTATGGAAATGAGTGAAGTATCTTAAAACTCAAATTATGGATTAACCATAAACCACCGTGTGATGACAGACCGAACATAGAGTTCTAAGAAATAATAAGAAAGTATGTCATTTGTGCAACCTGTATTTGTATTTAATAATTAGGGGAAAATCCACATACCCCCTTCAAACTACTACCTAATTGATAATGTTCCCCCAAACTTTTAATTGTGACAATGTCACCCCCCAAAAAAAAAAAAAAAAACTACAAAAAATTGTCAATGTTCCCCCTAATGACGAAATTACCCTCAGTAAAATAAAAACAAAAATACTAAAACTTCAAGAAAAAACCTAAAACGAACCAAAAAAAAAAAAAAAAAATTGAAATTTTCTTCTTTTTTTTTTTTAAAAAAAAATAAACATTTACTTCTAAAAATAAATAAAAATTTTCGTTTTTTAAAACTAAATCAATTTTTTTTAATAAAAATTTCGGTTAAAAAATTTTGTTACAAAAAAAATTGTTTTTTCAAAAAAATATTATTTTTAAATTAAAACTTTTTGGTTTTTAAAAAATTTAATTTTTTTTTTAATTTATAAGGGTATTTTTGTCATATTGAGAAATCTATATGGGGCATTTTTGTCTTATTGCTAGTCTTGGGGGGAAATTGACAATGTTTTTGTAGTTTTTTGGGGGGAGGAGGGTAACATTGTCAATTGGATAGTAATTTGAGAGAGATATGTGGACTACCCTAATAATTATAGAGCTCATATTTATTAACATTATTGAGCTCAAATATATTAATTATAATTTGAATTAAAAACATGGCACAAGTGCAACTTATATTTTTATTTAATAACTATCTTTTGATCATGAAACCACGCAATGTCATACTAACAACGGGCGGAACTACCCTATATCCAAGCCCCCAAGCCATAAGGTGGTCCTTCCCAACACCAAAGTTGCATTTATTCATTGTCATTTCTTGTTAAGTAAAGAGATATGAGACTTCTTCCTATGTTAAATTGCACTAGTGAAAGCTAAGCTTATAGCATCAATATTGTAATTAATGGTGTTTTAATAAGACTTTGGAAAATGTTAGAAATACAAAAAAAAAATTTATTATATTCTTTACAACGCGTTCCTCATTCCTCTCGTAAGCCACCCAATTTATTTTAATCACATGAATTTTTTTAGCATATGCAATTTGTATGAAAAGGAATGAAGTACCTTAAAACTCAAATTATGGATTAAACTTAAACCGTCGTGCGATGACACGTCAGACGAGGAGTTCTAAAAAATAATAAGAAAGTATTTCATTTTTGTAACCTGTATTTGTATAAAGAGAAAATAATTATTAAATCCAAACCCAGATGATGGAGTTCTGCAACTGTCTGCTTCAACCTGGCCACATCTGCTTCAGTAAGAGTAAATAGAAGACCCCAATCGGCTATATAAAACAAAAACCCACCAGAAATCAACAAAAAATTATTCAATATCTACCAATTTAACCAATGAGTATCCCAAAAAGGGAGCTGTATGCACATGGGTAGCATTCAAAACCGAATTTGGAGCAACCCAAATACTGTGGAGAAATTTTTTCGGTTTACAGCCTAAGCTCTAAATTTTTTTAGGGATTTTGGCTAAATCATTACGTGGGTAAAATCGAAAAGCATCCATATACACTGTTACAAACCCATAAATTTTCCTCAACAATTAGTCAATATAACAGAGAGAAAGATGTGTATCAATGGAGTAAGGATTCATAAAAAAAATTGATATATATTTTTCTATAATGTTTATTTCTGTGCTTGATTTTTCTTGTGGGTTTTGTATGGGTTTTTGTCAATTCTTTTGGTGGGTTTTGTTTGAAACATGTGTATCAAAGAGGAAAGGATTCATAAAAGAGGTAAGGTTTTGTATGGGTTTTGTCGGCGCGTAGTCGCACGTGGGAGATGCTGCCGGCGCGTGTGGAGATACTCCCTGCGAGTGACTGACAAGTAGAATCTTTTAAAGGCGCGTGTAAGCTTGGACGGCTGAGATTTCTTTGGATCTGTACTTGGCGTCAGAGACGGATTTAGGGGGGGACCGGCAGTGGCACTGGTCACCCCCCAACCCCCCTGGCCCCAAATTAGAAGAATTTTTTTTTTTTAGGCAACAAAAAAAATTTTAAGGTAAAAAAATAATAATTTAAAGTATTTTTTGCCAATTGGTCATTTCCCCTAATTTTTTTGGGCTGGAACTTCCCCTTCAAAAATTGAAGGGCTCACGGTCCCAGTTGGGGTTTAGTGCAGTGCTGGATTTGGAGATGGCAGGCTCCGGTAGATCAATGCTTTCTTCCAAAGGCGTCATTCTTTGGCTCCCTCCAATATATATATATTATGATTGATTTGTTATTAATTAAAGTATGCATGTAATGCTTTTAATTGGCGTATATATCTTAATTTTCACTTAGAATTTAAGAAGAAGATGATCCAGGCATGTCTTCTTATAGTACTTAATTAGGGGAATATGACAAATGAAAAGTGTGACATAAATATAATTTACATTAAATTAAAAATATGAATAGAAGATGTGACATAAATTAGACTCATCACTACACCTTATTTAACATATCTAGCCAGGCCGCCATAACCTGTTCAGTGAAAGAAAAGAAAAAGATAAAATTAGACAAAGACTTTGAACAGTGGAATATGTTATATTCAAGTGACCCACGAGTAGGCATCAAGAAAAAATGAAAGGTGATATATATATATATATATATATATATATATATATATTGATTTGTTATTAATTAAAGTACACTTGTAATGCTTTTAATTGGTGTATATATCTTAATTTTCACTTAGAATTTAAGAATTAAAAATATGAATAGAAGATGTGACATAAATTAGACTCATCACTACACCTTATTTAACATATCCAGCCAGGCCATAACCTGTTCAGTGAAAGAAAAAAAAGATAAAATTAGACAAAAGAACAGTGGAATATGTTATATTTAAGTAACCCACGAGTAGGCATCAAGAAAATGAAAGGTGATGGTGACCCGTGAGTAGGCATATGAATCACGTGCATGCATTATTTTTGTTTTAAAATTCAAAGTAATTTTTTTTTTTTTTAAAAAAAAAAAAAAGTGAAATTATAACACTTGAATTAATACAAGCAACGACATGACTTTGAGCTTCCTCTAATGAAGGCAAAACGAGCCTTGGAGAGAGGGTTAGTCATGAAAATGTCCTGTGCTAAAGATGCTAAGTGAACAAAATTCAGAAAACAATTGAATAGAAGAAATGGGATACCTAATTAATTAGATCTGATCACGTGCATCGAACAACCTGTCTTATAGTTGCAGCTTGTGTCATTATCAAAGTTGGTACGTTGCTATATATTCGATCTTCTTGTAGGCTTTTCCGTGTTTATCTTCGCCTTCCGCTTCCAAGGCCTATCTCCATTTAGTTGGTCGGCCACAAGTGATTTGCCAGTCGACGCTTGTTGGAAGAGGACGAATACAATAATATTTGCATGTGGAACATTTTTTTACGGTATAAATTACAAATTGCTTTATATCGTATAAAAGGAAAATCAATGGTTCTTGAGATATTCCAAAAAATACAATTTAGTCCCTAGTGTCAAATTCAGTTAAAAAATTGTTTTTATTCGCCCATAAGTTTTTTTTTGCATTTTTAAAAAATTGTTTGGTTTTTTTTTTTGTTTAATTACTTTATTTGTTAAAAGAATAGGGTTATTATTGGAATATAAAAAATAAGTTACATTTTTGATACATTTTGGTAGTTTGATGGGCTACTCTAATATCGTTTGAACATTGTGGAGCTCTATTGCAAATAACTGTTAGTTTGGAAGTGACATGGGTCTAACCCGGTAAACCGGGTTGACTACTTCGGACTGGGCTGGATAGATTGACCCGGTTGGCCTACTCGGCTGAATCGGGTTGGAGATCTAATTTGAACCCGATGACCTAGTTAGAAACCAGTTTGGGACCGGGTTTGAGTGCTAGCTGACGTGGATCTAGGGCTGATTTGGCGGGCTCTTTGGATGACATGTGGCAGCAGGGAAAACGAAAAAGTGTCTGGTGCATGTGTCGAACGCGCTAGGCGCTACGGCCACTCGCCGCTCTTGCACGACATGCGCCAAACCTTAGATGGGGTATTGAGACGCGTGAGGCGCGTGGATCATATGTGCTAGCATGTAGTCGGCGTGTGGTCGCATGTGGGAGATGCTGCCGACGCATGCCAGTGCATGTGGAGATACTCCCTGCGAGTGACTGACGAGTAGAATCTTCTAGAGGCGCGTGAAAGCTTGGACGGCTGAGATTTCTTCAGATCTGTACTTGGCATCAGTTAGGGGGGGGGCCAGTCCCCCCCGGGGCAAAATTAAAAGAAATTTTTTTTTTTTAAGGCAACAAAAAAAAAATTTAAGGATGATTATTTTGCCGATTGGTGTTTAAAAAAAATGAAAGCTGGCACCGTTCCTAGTGGGCGACGTCGGATCTATCGTTTGGAGATGAGCGTGCAGCTCCGACAGGGGTTGCGGCAGCGCGTGTGGCCCATGGGATCACCAACAATTGTTCTTGGCGGCGCGTGGGGGCGCTTGCAATTATGGAACGGACTGAAACTGCACATATCAGCCGATCTGGGGCCAAGACACCACTTTTGGTGGTTATTTGGCCAAAAGGAGTGACGGTGGTGGCGCGTGCTCGAAATGCCGGAGGTACGTGGGAAGGCAGATGGCGGAGGATCTTATTTTATTGTTCGATCTAATCACATCAAACAACCTGTCTTATAGTGGTAGCTTGTGTCATTATCAAAGTTGGTACCAAAGGCGGATTTAGGGGGACTGGCAGTGGCCCTAGTCCCCCCAAAATTTCAAGAAAAAAAAAATTATGTCAAAAAAAGAAAAATTAAGTTAAAAAATAATAATTTATGATATTTTTTGCCCACTCATAACTTGAAGTAGAGATGATCGGCTGGTGAATGGGACAAGGCCTTTGTGCTTTGGTTACCTTTTTCCCATGGGGGCCGGGCCATTGCTAAAGTTTATAATGGGTATCCAATTATATCCATTATCCACATGATCACGAGTCACCATGCATGATCAGATCACATTCTTTCTTCCAAAGACGTCATTCTTTTGGCTCCCTCCAATATATATATATATATATATATATGTGTGTATGTGTGTGTGTTTTGATTTGTTATTAATTAAAGCATGCATGTAATGCTTTTAATTGGTGTATATATCTTAATTTTCACTTAGAATTTAAGAAGAAGATGATCTATGCATGTCTTCTTATAATACTTAATTAGGGGAATCTAATAAATGAAAAGTGTGACATAAATATAATTTACATTAAATTAAAAATATGAATAGAAGATTTGACATAAATTTGACTCATCACAACACCTTATTTAACATATCCAGCCAGGCCATAACCTGTTCACTGAAAGAAAAAAGTGATAAAATTTGACAAAGACTTTGAACAGTAGAATATCTTATATTCAAGTGACCCATGAGTAGGCATCATGAAAATGAAAGGTGATGGTGACCCGCGAGTAGGCATATAAATCAGGTGCATGCATTATTTTAGTTTTAAAATTCAAAGTCATTTAAAAAAAAAAAAAAAAAAAAAACATTTTTAAAAGTGAAATTATAACCCTTGAATTAATACACGCAACGACATGTCTTTGAGCTTCCTCTAATGAAGGCAAAAAGAGCCATGGAGAGAGGGTCAGTCATGAAAATGTCCTGCTGTGCTGAAGATGCTAAGTGAACAAAATTTAGAAAACAATTGAATAAAAGGAGTGGGATCTCTAATTAATTAGATATGATCACTTGCACCGAACAACCTGTCTTATAGTTGCACCTTGTGTCATTATCAAAGTTGGTATGTACCTATTCGATCTTCTTGTAGGCTTTTCCGTGTTTATCTTCGCCTTTCGCTTCCAAAGCTTATCTCAATTTAGTTGGTTGGCCACAGGTGATTTGCCAGTCGACGCTTGTAGGAAGAGGACGGATACAATAACATATGCATGTGGAACATTTTTTTACGCCCTAAATTACAAATTGCTTCATATCGTATGAAAGGAAAATCAAAGGATATTCCAAAAAATATAATTTAATTCCTGAAGTCAAATTTAGTTAAAAAATTGTTTTTATTCCCCCATTAGTTTTTTTTAAAAAAAAAAAATTGTTTGTTTTTTTTTTTTTACAATTATTTTATTATTTTATTTGTTAAAAGAATAGGGTTATTATAGGAATATAAAAAAATAAGTGTCATTTTTGATACATTTTGATAGTTTGATGGGCTACTCTAGTATCGTTTGAACATTCTGGGGCTCTATCATAAACAACTATTAGTTTGGAAGTGACCTGGGTCTAACCCGGTAAACCGGGTTGACTACTTTGGACCGGGTTAGATAGATTGACCCGCTGGCCTACTCGTTTAAACTGGGTTTGAGATCTGATTTGATCCAATGACCAAGTTAGAAACCAGTTTGGGACCAGGTTTGAGTGTCAGCTGACATGGATCTAGGGCTGATTTCGCAGGCTCTTTGGATGACACGTGGCAGCAGGGAAAGCGAAGAAGTGGCTGGTGGGTGTGTTGCACGTGCCAGGCACTGCGGCCACTCGCTGCTCGTGCACGACATGCGCCAAACCTTAGATTGGGTTTTGAGACGCTTGAGGCTCGTGGATCACAAGTGCCAGAATTTTGTCAACGCGTGGTCGCATGTGGGAGATGCTGCCGGCGCATGTGGAGATACTCCCTACGAGTGACTGACAAGTAGAATCTTAGTAGAATCTTCTGGAAGGGGGTGGAATATTGGACAGCTAAGATTTCTTCAGATCTGTACTTGGCGTCGGAGACAGATTTAGGGGGGGATCAAAAGAGGGTCCCTATCAACCCATTCCCCCAAGACCCCAAATTAGAAGAAATTAAAAATTTTAAGGTAAAAAAACAATAATTTAAGGTATTTTTTGCCAATTTCTCATTGCCCAGAATTTTTTTGAGCCTAGGTCGCCCCCACCCCCTCCAAAAAAAAATTGAAAGCTGGCTCTGTCCCTTGTTGGTGGCGTCTGATCTATAGTTTGGAGATGAGCATGTAGCTCCGGCAGGGGTTGCGGCGGCGCATGTGGCCTGTGGGATCAACGACAATTGTTCTTGACAACGCGTGGGGGTGCATGCAATTATGGAATGGACTGAAACTGCACATATCAACCGATCTGAGGCCAAGACACCACTTTTGGTGGTTATTTGGCCAAAAGGAGTGACGGTGGCGGCGCGTGTGGCGCGTGCTCGAACTGTCGGAGGCACGTGTTAAGGCGGACGGCTGTGGATCTTATATTATTGTTCGATCTAATCACATCAAACAACCTATCTTATAGTGGTAGCTTGTGTCATTATCAAAGTTGGTACTAGAGACGGATTTAGGAGGACCGGCAGTGGCCCTAGTCACCCCGAAATTACAAGTAAAAAAAAATTAAGGCAAGAAAATAAAAAATTAAGGTAAAAAATAATAATTTAAGATATTTTTTGCTTAATCATAACTTGAAGCAGAGCTGATGGGCTGGTGAATAGGACAAGACTTTTGTCCTTTGGTTACCTTTTTCCCATGGGGGCCAGGCGATTACTAATGTCTATAATGGGTATCCAATTATATCCATTATCCACATGATCACGAGTCACCATGCATCATATATATATATATAGATTTGTTATTAATTAAAGTATATATCTTAATTTTCACTTAGGATTTAAGAAGAAGATGATCCATGCATGTCTTCTTATGGTACTTAACAGGGCCGGCTCAATGTATTTGGGGGCTTTAGGCGAAATTTTGAAGTTGAACCTTATTTTTTTTAATATTTAAATATTAATTAAATAATATTTATTTTAATAATATTATTATATTCTTATAATATTATTATTATTTTCATTCTCATTGTTGTTTCATGACTTTTAAGTTTAACTTTTAACTAGTTGCCCAAAAAAATTGATGTGGCATATTTGTTTTTTTTGGGTTAATTGATCTTATTTTACAATTGGCTTATTATACTGAGGCCTTATTTTAGAGGCCTAAACTTTTTATGAGAAAAAATTTTGGGCCTTATTTTTAAAAAAAAAAAAAAATTATGCCTTAAGTTAAAATAAAATTAAAAATTTTTTTATGCCTTATTAAAATTTTTTTTGAGCCTTCATAATTGGAGGCCCTAAGCAACCGTCTCAATGACCTAGCCATTGAGCCGGCCTGGTACTTAATTAGGAGAATTTGATAAATGAAAAGTGTGACATAAATATAATTTACATTAAATTAAAAATATGAATAGAAGATGTGACATAAATTAGACTCATCACTACACCTTATTTAACATATCCAGCCAGGCCATAACCTGTTCACTGAAAGAAAAAAATGATAAAATTAGACAAAGACTTTGAACAGTGGAATATCTTATATTCAAGTGACCCACGAGTAGGCATCAAGAAAATGAAAGGTCATGGTGACCCGTGAGTAGGCATCAAGAAAATGAAAGGTGATGGTGACCCGTGAGTAGGCATATGAATCACGTGCACGTGCATGCATTATTTTTGTATTAAAATTCAAAGTAATTTTTTTTTTTTTTTTTTTAAAGAATGCATTTTTATAAGTGAAATTATAACCCTTGAATTAATACACGCAACGACATGACTTTAAGCTTCCTCTAATGAAGGCAAATCGAGCCGTGGAGAGAGGGTTAGACATGAAAATGTCCTGCTGTGCTGAAGATGCTAAGTGAACAAAATTCAGAAAACAATTGAATAGAAGGGGTGGGATCCCTAATTTATTCGATCTTATCACATGCATCAAACAACCTATCTTATAGTTGCAATTTGTGTCATTATCAAAGTTGGTACCTATTTTTCTTGTACGCTTTTTTGCGTTCATCTTTGCCTTCCAAAACTTATCTAAATTTAGTTGGTTGGCCACTGGTGATTTGCCAGTCGAGGCTTGTAGGCAGGGCCGGCTAGACTACTAGGCGAGTGAGGCGCTCGTCTAGGGCCCTTAGATTAATACGGCCCAAAAAAAAAAATTTTGCCCAAAAATTTTTTTTAATAATTTTTTTAATTAGGCCTAATTTTTTTATTTATTTATTTTTTTTCCATAAAAACTTATGGCCTCTAATCATGATAAGTAAGTAATTTAAAAAAATGCCTCAATTTAATAAGGCCCCAATATAATAACTCCATGGTAAAATAGGACCAATTAACCCAAAAAAGCAAACATCCTTATACTTAAAAAGAACCTATCTACCTATTCATCCGAAATTATTTGATATTGAAAGATCGTTTTAGCCTTATCTAACCATCTACTTTCTTTCTTTTCTTCTCTACTGCCGACAACCTCCCCTCTTTTCTTCTTTTTTTCTCTTTCCTTAGTTTCACTCAAAACAAAACGTGATGGGGAGAGATGAAGAGAGAGAGAGAGAGAGAGAGAGAGAGAGAGAGAGGCTGGGTGAGAGAGAAAGAGGTGTATCAATGGGGTAAGGATTCATAAAAAAAAATAAAAATAAAAAAAAATGATTTTTTTTTTTTTTTGTAATGTTTATTTCTATGCTTGATTTTTCTTGTGGGTTTTGTATGGGTTTTTGTCAATTTTTTTGGTGGGTGTTGTTTGAAACATGTGTATCAAAGAGGTAAGGAATCATAAAATAATAATAATAATAAATAAATAATTGATTTTTTTTTTGTAATGTTTATTTTTGTGCATTATTTTTCTGGTGGGTTTTGTATTGGTTTTTGACAAATTTTTGGTCAGTTTTGTTTGAAACAGAGGTGTATCAAAAAATAAAGTGAGGAAGTTATTGCCACGGTATATATATATAATTTTGTATGGATTCTTGATAATTTCAGGAAGTTTTTTTTTTTTTTTTTTTTTTTGTTAGTTTGCTTTTGTGTGCTTTAGTTTTAGAACATGTGCTCAGCAAATATTTGGTGCGGTTCTTGGATTGATTTTTTTTTTTTGTTGTGTTTATTTTTGTAATGATTAATAAAAATGAGAAATCTAAATATAATAATAATATTAACATAAATATTATTTAATTAATATATAAGTATTTAAAAAATAGGACCCTATTTAAAAGTTTCATCTAAGGCCCAAAAAAAACATTGAGCTACCCTGGTTGTAGGAAGAGGACGGATACAATAACGTGGAACATGTTTTACGTCGAAGAACCCTTTTCTTTTTCTTTTTCTCTCTTTTTTTTTTATTTTTTTTTTTTGGGATAACTTTTCTAGTCCACACACGTGAACATATCTATGTCTATATATATACAACACACACAAAAGCCAAGTTTATAGCTGAACCTTCAATGGCAAGCAAAACCTCTACTAGTAGTACTCTTTCTTGGCTTCTCCTCCTCTGCCTCGCCTTCACTCTGCTTGTCGGTCACTCAACTTCTCAGAATGACCGAAAGGCAATATCTCTATCTCTATAGCTGAGATCTCATATATATATATATATATATATAAAGTTCGCTTTGTTTGATCATGCTTAACAATTTATAGATATGATAATGTGAATGCAGGCTTATATTGTGTATATGGGCGACAGGAAGATGGATGAGGTTTCCACATCATCCCTTCACACAAGCATGCTACAAGATGTCATTGGCAGGTTACTAAAGCATGCAGTACATCGGGACCAATAACAGAAACTTGTTAAAATGATGGCTGATGCTTGAATTTCTGTCTAGAGTAATAACATTAACTATATTTTTACTATATAACTTTCTCACATTAATGCTGATTTTGCCGTATGTGCTAACTGTTGAATTATTCTTTATTAATAAATAGATAAATGATCAAAAATTATTATTCATCTTATCTTTTACCCATCTCTCTATCCCTATGATAAATAGGTGAATCCACCACTGAATTTGTGAGAGGCCCATATAAGTCCACAAATCCAATGGTGAATTCATTAGATTTGTACAAAGAGATAGTTGAAAGAATGATGTGTAACTTGTATAAGTTAGTTAGAATTGCCATGTCAACATTGTAAAATAATTGTGCCATAGAACTGTAGTTTATAACATTTTTTTTTCTTCTTTCTAAAAGCCAATCCAAAATTATATCTTTGAACGATTTTAGAAAGATGTAGGACATGTAGCAAATAGACGCTAAATTTTTTCTTGATTTTTTGGCTCCTTGGATTTCCAGTGATGGTTGTATTAGACGTTTTTAGTGTTAAGGTTAGGCTAGTAGGGTTGAGTGGTGAAAGAAAAAAAAAAAAAAAAATTGGCCTTCTCGATGTCTCTTTCACCAGTTGTCTTACATGATCTGCCCGTGAGACCGATTGATTTAAATTTAAAGATATGTTAAAGTATGAATTAAATGATTAAATTTATCTCTTTTTATTCGCTTAAAGTTTTGGTATAAGTGATGATTTACAATAAAAAATGTATATGCCTGCATTTTGACAGTACTGGACCGGAATCTCTAATTTATAGCTACTCGAGGAGTTTCAGTGGATTTGCAGCAGAACTAACCGAACAAGAAGCTCAAAAAATAGTTGGTCAATGAACCTAATCTCTTCCCCCCATGTTTTCTATATCTACAACAAATGTTGTCAGTTGTAACAATATTAATGACTGCAGGAATGGAAGGCGTAGTGTCCGTGTTCCCTAGCGAACAAAACCAGCTTCATACAACAAGGTCATGGGACTTCCTTGGTTTTCCACAGAATGTTACAAGAAGACCTATTGAAAGCGACATAATTATAGGAGTGCTTGACACTGGAATTTGGCCGGAGTCAGAAAGCTTTAATGACACAGGATTTGGTCCAGCACCTACGAAATGGAAGGGCACCTGCCAAGCCACCATCAATTTCACTTGCAACAAGTATATATATATATATATATCAATCATTACAACCCTATTGTTTGAGTAATGCTAGACTTTTTTTTTTGTTGGGAAAATGCAGTTTACCCCCTTGAAGTTTCAGGGGTTTTTCAATTTTAATCCCAAAGTTCAAAAATTGGCAATCTACTCATCTGAAGTTTCAAAAATTAGCAATTTAAACCTTCCGTTTAATTTTTCCGTTAAATTGGACGAAATTTTTTTAAAAAAAGCCTGAGGGTAATGATATAATTTCATAGATTTCCGTCCATTTAGACGAAAAAATTAAACGAAGGGTTTAAATTGCCAATTGTTGAAACTTCATGGGGTAGATTGCCAATTTTTGAACTTCAGGGTTAAAATTGAAAAAATCCTGAAAAACCCCAATGTTTAAAAATTGGCAATGTACCCCCTTAATATTTCAAAAATTTTCAATTCAAACCCTTCATTACTAGTTTCCGTCTAATTGGATGGAAATCATCCCACGTGCGTCTCACCTGAGATTTTGATGCCCTCTATTCCAATTTTGCCCTCATTAAAACCTATAAAATTACGTAATTACCCTCAATAAAACCTATGAAATTGAGGGTAATTACGTAATTTCATAGGTTTTAAGGAGGGCAAAATTAGAATATAAGGCATCAAAATCCCACGCAAGACACACGTGAGATGATTTCTGTCCAATTAAACGGGACATTAGTAACGGAGGGTTTGAATTGAATTTTTTTTGAAACATTAGGAGAGTATATTGCCAATTTTTAAACATTGGAGTTTGAATTGAAAAACCCCTAAAACTTCAATGGGGTAAAGTGAATTTAACCCTTTATCCTTCATGTTTCTTTGTTTCCTCAAAAATTGATGTAAGTTCTAAAATTACATTTAATGATAGATTCCATTTTTTTTCCTAACTGCACGACCACATGTGCAAAAACAGACACACAGTAAAAAAACACAAGAAGTAACAAATGTGGCTACACTTATGCAGTAAAATCATTGGAGCAAAATATTATCGTAGCAGTGGAGTTTTTGTCGGAAATGATGTTAAATCTCCTAGAGATTCTAATGGCCATGGGACACACACAGCATCAATAGCAGCTGGGAATTTAGTTAGCGGGGCAAGCCTACTGGGGTATGCCTCGGGAACAGCACGAGGAGGAGTTCCGTCAGCACGTATTGCTGTCTACAAAATATGTTGGTCCAATGGCTGTTCTACTGCTGACATTCTTAAAGCATTTGACGATGCCATTGCTGATGGCGTTGACATCATATCTTTTTCCGTTGGTACACGCAATGCAAGGGATTACTTTCGAGATGTAAATGCCATTGGTGCCTTTCATGCTATGCGAAATGGAATATTGACATCAATGTCTGCTGGTAACTACGGTCCACGTCGATCAACCACCGCAAACGTTTCGCCGTGGGCTCTCTCTGTGGCTGCAAGCACAATAGATCGGAAGTTCTCCACTCAGGTCCAATTGGGTAACAATAATACCTATGAGGTAACTAAAAACTCCAGTCCTGCTATATATGAATATCTTCTTCATTTACTCTAATCTATTTGTATCTATAAAGTCTATTTAATTTGAAGAATTTCTTTACTCCACGTGTGTGTAGGGAATTTCAATTAATACATTTGACCTCAACAATACACAGTATCCAATAATTTATGGCGGAGATGCACCAAACACCGGTGTTCAAAGTTCCACTTCCAGGTAACTACAAAATGAAATTTATGTGTTCAATAATTATTACTTTTGATGTGCATACATATATATATAGACAAAGGGAATTAGTTTGAATTAGTTTATTTATTTGCTTTTGTTTGCATGATGAGTCTATGAAACTAGCAAGAGAAATATTCCTTGTTTTTTCAAGAATAGGAGTACCAATTGTAGACACATTCCAGCATGATACTTAAAATGGAACTTAATTATTGCTAAAAAAAAAATACAGGTATTGCTACAATAATTCACTGGACCAAGCTTTGGTGAAGGGTAAAATTGTACTTTGCGATATCCGAACTAATGGGGCAGGGGCATTCATAGCTGGTGCTATTGGTACTGTGATGCAAGGCCAAGCATACCAAGATTATGCTAAATCTTATCCCTTGCCTGCATCATACCTTCGCTTGGTGGATGGTAGCAAAGTGTACTCATACATAAATTCGACAAGGTATTATTAATTTAAAAGAATATAGACATTCAAAAAAGTTTGTAAAACTTATAATTTTAAAGAACATGCGCAATTTTCAGGGGAGCAACTGCGACTATTCAAAAAAGTAAAGAAGTTAATGATACAAATGCGCCTTACATTGTGGCTTTCTCATCAAGGGGGCCAAGCAATATTACACGCAATATTCTCAAGGTAATAATCTTATTAACATTTGCGATCTTAATTGTATTACTCATTTATGTTAGAATAAATGAAAATATAACATATTTTCCATATATTTTATATTTGGTTGAAAGAAAGAGAAATGAACACAATAAATTTACGGGTGGTTCGGTGTCAGGCACCTACATCCCCACTTAGAATTGTCCTAAAGACTACATTGTCATTTCGTTTTTATGTGAGTTGATGTAGCCGGATTTAGCTGCTCCTGGAGTTCACATCCTAGCAGCATGGTCTCAAATATCCCCAATTTCAAGAATTACGGGTGATAAGAGATTGCTGCCATACAATATAGATTCGGGGACATCAATGGCTTGCCCACATGCTACAGGGGCGGCTGCCTACGTCAAATCCTTTCACCCCACATGGTCACCTGCCGCTATCAAGTCGGCTCTTATGACTACAGGTAATATCTATATGATGTATAATCCTCGATCTTGATAATTTATTGCATGTATGACTAACTCACTCCATTTGGTGTATTACTTGCAGCTATTCCAATGACTGCTCAAAAGAACCTTGATGCTGAATATGCATATGGCGCAGGCTATATAAATCCTCTTAAAGCTCCACAACCTGGTTTAATATATGATATTGATGCACTTGACTACGTAAATTTTTTGTGTGTCGAAGGATATAATACCAGTTTATTACGCCTTGTTACTGGGGACAATAGTACTTGTTCTGGAACCACCAACGGAACGGTCTTTGATCTAAACTATCCTTCTTTTACTATATTCGTGTCGCCCTCCAAAAATTTTAGTCAAGTTTATCATCGGACTATCACAAATGTTGGATCACCGACGTCTACATATAAAGCTACTGTGACTGGTACCCCCGTTGGACTTAGAATCGAAGTGAAGCCTAATGTTCTAGCATTCACATCTCTTGGACAAAATCTGACGTTTGCGCTCATTATTGAAGGAACAACAAGTAAAGACATTGTCTCTGCTTCTTTAGTGTGGGATGATGGAACGTTCCAAGTGAGGAGCCCCATTGTTGTAGGCTTGTAGCTGTTGGTGATGATTGTTGCATGACATTCTCTGCTACATATATGTATTACGTAAATAATAATTGAAGCGAAAGCTTTGAAGGAATATGCATGGAATATTATAATAAAGCGATGGCGGAAGACGGAGGACTGAAAATGGTTGTAATTTGAGCCTTTGCTCTAGTTCTGCATTGCACTGTAATTTGAACCTTTCTAATTTAATGCTCTATTATGCTTAGTTTTCCTTCTAACGTGTTATCATTAGTTGATCAAATGAATGAATGTCGTCCATCAAAGAAGAAGAAGAACAAGAAGACCTTCGATCAGAGTCTTAATGATTTGACCATTGACAAATGCTGTTCATTTTGATTACAAACCAAGATGAATGCTCCATGCCTTAACACCAGCTTGCAATAATTTCCAACGTTTACCTTTATTGTTACATTAGACTGGGCATCGAATTTAGGGCCAGATGATACATGGCCTGGGTTTTTGTTTCAGTTGGATTTGCATAAGCCCAATCTTGAACTGGACTTTGAGTTACTTGGCAAACCAAAACACAAAACAAAAACCCCTATCCGAACAAGTAAAGAAGGTTTTTCTAAAAACAATTCATCTCTTTTTAAGCTATTAAAAAAGCATGCAAGAAGCACATGCTATTAAAAAACCAAGTAATGTTTGGATCATTTTTTTATCATCTCAAAGTTAATATGGTTTTTAAAATCACATTTAGATCAAAATTCATTAGGGATCATCCTAAATCCAATGATGATTTTATAAGCCACATCAAATTTAGGAAAATAAAAAGATAGTTATCAGCATTGCTCTAAAAAAGTAGAGAAACGCGCGATAGAATCCATTTCTTTTTCAACCATTTTTTAATTATCTCCATAGTGAATGGATGATTAATTTACCATTGAATTTGTGTGGGTTTACATGAGTCCACAAATCTAATTATTGATATGTTTAATTTGTAAGATAAGATGAGAAAAAGATAAGAAAAATATTGACGTTAAGCATTTTTCAAAAAAATATGTTTCGCCTTCTCTCTAGAATTCCTCTCTCCCTCTCTCTTTTCTTCTAGGCAACATCAATAATTAAGAACTTCAAGAGGAGGGAAGATTTAGGCTCCACCGATCTCCGTTTCTAGCGAGTTGCTTTAAATGCAGATCTGGTCTATTCAACCTTAGATCTGATCATCTTCTTCAGCCAAGGCGCGTCTTCCAAATGGCTATCTACGATGTCGTGCTCCCCCGAGGCTGCTTGTGGGTTTTTGTTTTTTATTTTGTTTGTTCTTGCCTTCGAGTTGAGGATGAATTTGTTGTCCTGGCCTTCGGGTTGAGGATGAATTTTTAATTTCTAGTTGTTTTTTATTTTTGTTTTATATTTGGGCTAGCCATGTTCTAAATTTAATCTGTTCGAAGCAGATCTGTTCCTTAAATGTAATTGTACATGGGTTAGTGGAATCTTGAAGTCATTTTTATGGTTTTGTAACCTTCATACCTTTTGGCAATGATTTTTCAGAGCTGTATATTCTATGATATAAGAACTTTATGCTCATGAAATTTTATTAATGAAATTTATATTTTTTTAAAAAAAGAAAAAGAAAAGAAAAAGAAAAGGACACGAAGGCAGTCTTTTGCACACCTGTACAACTCCCAGGCACTACAATGATGATTCAGCACAGTGCAAAACCCACAAACTTACAAGCAATTATATATCATGCATGTCAACAATTAAATTCAATTTCTGAAAAAAAAAAAAAAAAAAAAATTATTGGGTTTGATTCTCTCCGTTTTCTTGTCAAAAAGTTAAATCCAAGAATCGATGAGAAGTTTTATTGAGAATAACAAACAACCTACGAAGGCTCAAAATAAAAATAAGAAAGTAAAAACAATGAAACATTAATCTTTTACAATGCTTCTTTCATCTATTTCCTGCATATACCTCCTCCCTTTCTCTCCTTCTACGGAGAAATTAAGATGAAGTTAATTTGCAGTGCAACAAGTTGCTTTGTTCCTAATACCCGACAAATTGGAAACATTAATGGTAGTGCCATGAGGAAGGCCATTGGAGGAAGCACCCTCTTGGGCTGCCAGAGCCTTCTTGCTTATAATGTGATAAATATCCAACAAAATGGCCTGAAATGCCTTCTCGATATTAAACGCCTCCAATGCCGAAGTCTCAAGGAATGAGAGTCCTTCCTTCTCAGCCAAGATTTGAGCATCTTCTGCCGGGAGTGATCTGAGATGATTGAGATCGGCCTTATTCCCAGCCAACATGATGACAATGTTGGAGTCCGCATGGTCCCTCAGTTCACGGAGCCACCTCTGCACATTGTCGAAGGTTTGCCTCTTGGTTATGTCATACACCAACAGTGCTCCTACGGCACCTCTGTAGTAAGCACTCGTGATGGCTCGGTACCTCTCTTGACCGGCTGTGTCCCATATTTGTGCCTTTACCGTCTTCCCCTCTACCTGCATTAAGATGGAGAAATTACAATTGAAAGGTAGATTATTATAAAGTTTCTTCCAAAAATAAACGGAGTTGGTTTTCAAGTGATGTCTCACCATCCTATTTCTTTATGCCTTAATTTATTAGAAATTACATAAGATGAAATTGTGACACATTTCTTAAGATCTACTTTAATATCAATTGTTAGTGGTCTAACCATTGATTCAAAAGTTCTATAACTATTGAATATTGATTTAATTAAACCATTAACCCTTAAGATCATAACATAAAATATTGTGATGCCCAAGTTCAAATAGCAGCTATTTTGTGGAAGGATGAGACTTTTTTATGTAGCCAGTATTTGTTTTTTTTTTTTTTATCAAGGACTCTATTCTAGTTTTTAACAGTACGTTTCCTGCAACAACCATTTCACGATGGTTGTTGCCTTTACTGGTTGAAGCTCTTCATTGAGTTATTTTGCCGTTTGTTACCGCCTTATATCTGCGGCCCTTGAAAATGTCCAGCTCATTTATGATTCTTTTATAATCATGAATGAAACCATTGTCTATTGTTTTTCTATTTGTTTGTATTGTCTCTACAATTTAGGCTATATTGTTGGGGTGCCTACCCCTTTATTGTTGTTCAATCCCTTGTAACTTGTTTTCCCATATTTGAATAATTTTTTTCTTAAAAAAAAAAAAAATTGTAAAATTCAGAGAATCATTCAAAGGGTGTCATCCTATGTTATCAATGATGACGCAACAAAGTAAATATGTATGTACACAAATATATAAATATATATTTATATAGTCTACCAAAGAATTAATCAATTCTTGTGATGCCCACGTTCAAATAACGACTATAAAATACAGAGAACTATTCATCAAAAAGGAAAATGCATACAAAATCGACAAAAATTCAGTAATATACATGGCAATGATGAATACCCACTAAAAGAAATAGCAAATAACCAAATTATAGATCACATTTTAAAAGCTATGAATCCAAACCAACCTGTAATGTTCTAGTTGCAAATTCAACACCAATTGTGGACTTAGACTCCAAGCAGAACTCGTTTCGCGTAAACCTCGAAAGAATATTTGATTTTCCAACGCCCGAATCCCCGATCAACACGATCTTGAAGAGATAATCATATTCCTGATCCACTTTGTTCGCCATATGTTCTACTCCCTACACCTTCCAAACCTGTCAGACAACAATATGTTCCGAAAAGAAACATTAATTATGAATCTCAGTATCAAACAATAACCTTAACGATCCGCTTGTTTCCAAATGAAATGACTGGAAGGAAAAGAAAATTATTGCAAAATGCGGTTTGTTTAATTTCAACATGCATTTTCTTTTCTCCTGGAGAGACAAACGAGCGTGTGGTGAGAAAAGACAAACTAACCATAAGAAGATGGTGAATTAACGGTATATTAATTATGAGAGTGATTATAGGATTCGAACACTTCCAACTCCTGGAAATTTTGCAGGAAAGTTCAGTAGAAAAGAAGAGAGGAGGCAGAAGGGACTTTTCCAAAGCCAATGAGAAGAAACGGAATAACGGACGTAAAGGCACTTAAACCGGCCGTTGATGCGGGAAAGAACTAGTGAAGGTTGGAAAGTTTAATATAGAAAAAAGTACACACTTCTTTCAAACTACTTAATTACTTAATTGTATCATTAATGTCTTTCCAATTAAATTACTAATTGTGTCGATTAATATATTTATCAAGACATAAGTTTAGGGTAAATTTTCTTCAACCTACTCTAATAAGTGACAAGTATCATTTAATATTTTTTTGTTTCTAAAAAATTAATGTTTAGGAAAAGAAAAACATGTGGGAGATGACACTTGGCACTTATTAAACTAGGTTGAAAGAAATCGTTTGAAGGAAATTTATATCCTATCAACAATTAGATTTATGGACTCCGCATAAATTCAATGATGAATTCATTATGGAGATGGTTAAAAAATATTGAAAAATAAATGAATTATATTATTTCTCTTTAAAAAATGATTGAGATAGAATTGTAACCTAAAAATGAAAATATGAGAACTCATTTGTTATTGCTTTTCTATTAATTGTTCTTGCAACTTAGGGGTACATTTACAGGGAATCGATTGGGGTTCTATAAGAAAAAGTAATTCATTCTTATTGTCTTATGTGGGAAAAAGTAGCCGTTGGGCATTTTATTGATGGAATGGGGATTTCTGCCTTCCATGTTGGATACCCGCTCTCCATATTTGCTTTCTTTGATTGCCGCTTGTCTTATGTGATTCCTAACACCATCCCTAAGCATTCTCTCTTCTTGACTTCTTGTGACTGACCTTAGAGAATTCCCTCTCTACGGCCTACGGGCTACGGGGCTAAAGGAGAGACCAAATGCCTTTTTCTGTAGGAGTTGTATAGAGAGTAGGAATCTTCTTCTTTTCAGAAATTAGAATATTGATCCGCATATTCTCCATTGAAATTGTTGCTGGGTTGTCCTTCTTTGCTGAGTTTGGTTTGTTCAGATATCATTTTTAGTACTTTTGTTGTTTGTAGTGTAGTTACCCTGTTTCCAGCCTCTGGATTACGTGTGCTTGCTCTGCTGTTTCCATTTTTACACTTGGCTGACACAACTAGCCTCGATTCCGTGTGCTTGCTGGGTTGTCCTTCTTTGCTGAGTTTGGTTTGTTCAGATATCATTTGATTCATTTTGAGTACTTTTGTTGTTTGTAGTGTAGTTACCCTGTTTCCAGCCTCTGGATTAAGTGTGCTTGCCCTGCTGTTTCCATTTTTACACTTGGCTGACACAACTAGCCTCGATTCCGTGTGCTTGCTGTGCTGTTTCCATTTCTTCACAAGGCACACAGAATTAGACTCCATTACGTGTCTTTCTCTGCTGTTCTCAACTCTTTTCTTTAATCCATTATAAAAAGGGGTGGGGTAGGTAGCTTCAAATACAAGACTCAACACTTCTAGAAAAGTTCCAATGGCAAACAAAAGCTCTCGTCTTTCATGGCTTCTCCTCAGTCTCGCCTTCACTCTCCTTGTTATTCACTCGTCAGCTTCTCAGAATGACCGAAAGGTAAATATCATCTCGATCTATAGGCTGTTCTCATGGAAATCCACTTTATTCACGGCCAAATCATCTCTCTAAAATTGGCCTTCGTTTTTTTTTCATGTAGGATGATTTAACAGGTTTCATTTTCTGCCTATGATATTGTTCATGCAGGCTTATATTGTGTATATGGGCAACAGGAAGTTGGACGAGGTTTCCACATCATCCCTTCACACAAGCATGCTACAAGAAGTCATTGGAAGGTTATAAAATCATGCTTTAATTTTTTTTTATAACACGATTCCGAAACTATTCCTGATATATTTTAAAAAATATTAGAAAAGATTAGGTCATTTATATTAGTAGATATTCTTTTCCTTTAAAAAGTACTAATTTCCTTCCATTTTTAGAAAGATGTATGTAGAACATGCGACAAAAAAGACAACTAAACTCTCTTCTTCTTTTTTTTTTTCTTTTTGCTACCATATTCACCGCTCAGCCAATATACAACAAGAAATGATAAAAATCATTCTCTCAACCATGCATTTCCGTATAATGAATGAGTATTCACTATTGAATTTTGTTGAGATTCATATGAGTCCACAAATCTAATGGTGGATCCCTTAGATTTGCAAAAATAGATAATTAAAAAAAATGATATGTAGTATTTATGCTTCGTACACAAATCATCGAGTATATGTATGTACATTATTTTCCATTCTTGTAAGTTGAGAATGATTCATCAGAGAATACAATTGAGTTCACTTCGTACTTCTTCTTTTCATTCTAGTTTCTTTCCATACTTTGTTTTTGCTTCTTCTTTACATTCTGTAAAGCTTGATAGTATATGCCTGCATTTAGCAGTACTGGACCGGATTCTCTAATCCATAGCTACACGAGGAGCTTCAATGGATTTTCAGCAGAGCTAACTAAGCAAGAAGCTCAAAAAATAGCCGGTCGGTAAACTGGCCTAATCTCTCCCCCATGTTTTATTTATCTACAACAAAAGTTGTAAGTTGTAACATTAATCATGAATATGTAGGGATGGATAGTGTAATGTCTGTTTTCCCTAGCAAACAAAAAAAGCTTCATACAACAAGGTCATGGGACTTCCTTGGTTTTCCACAACAAGTTCCTAGAAGACCCGTCGAAAGCAACATCATTATAGGAGTGTTTGACACTGGAATTTGGCCGGAGTCGGAAAGCTTTAGTGACGAAGGATTTGGTCCACCACCAACCAAATGGAAGGGCAGCTGCCAAGCCTCGGCCAATTTCAGATGCAACAAGTATATATCTATATATATATTTACAGCAATTTCAGGTGCAAACACAAACACAGAGTCAAAAAGCACAAATAATTAACAAATTTGGCTACACTTATGCAGGAAAATCATTGGAGCGCGATATTACCATAGCAATGGAGTTTTAGAGAAAAAAATTGTCAAATCTCCTAGAGATTCCAATGGCCATGGGACACATACTGCATCAACAGCAGCTGGGAACCTAGTTAATGAGGCAAGCCTTTTGGGGTATGGTTTGGGAACAGCACGAGGAGGAGTTCCATCAGCACGCATTGCTGTCTACAAAGTATGTTGGCATGCTGGCTCATGTGATGAACTTGACATTCTTAAGGCATTTGACGATGCCATTGATGATGGCGTTGACATCATATCTCTTTCTGTTGGTGGATCCCGTGCTCATAACTATTTTGAAGATGCAATTGCCATTGGTGCCTTTCATGCTATGACTAATGGAATATTGACTTCAGTGTCTGCTGGTAACGAAGGTCCAGGTCTATCAACCCTCTCAAACTTTTCGCCATGGTCTCTCTCTGTGGCTGCAAGTACTATAGACCGAAAGTTCACCACTAAGATCCAATTAGGTAACAAGAAGATCTATGAGGTAATTATAAAGAATATTTTATGTCCTCTGTCCTCTGATATGCAAGAAAAGATCATAGCAGCTATGATTAGTATTTAAATTCACGTGCATAGACAAACTAATTAATTTGGAAAATCCCTTCACTCCATGTGTAGGGAATTTCAATTAATACATTTGACCTCAAGTATCGAACTTATCCAGTAATATATGGTGGAGATGCACCAAACACTAAAGGAGGTTTCAACGGCTCCGTTTCCCGGTAACGTCCCGGTAACGACTATTTTGTTTTAAAGAACGTTGCTTTTGTTTGCATAAATCTTTGAAACCAGCAGGTGAATATTAATATTCCCTATATATGTAGCCACATTCCAACATATATGATAGTTAAAGTGGAACCTATTGCTATAACGCAGGTTTTGCATTATCAAAGATTCGCTGGACCAAAATTTGGTGAAGGGTAAAATTGTACTTTGTGATGGCCTGAATAATGGGGAAGTGGCATTCGAAGCTGGTGCAGTGGGTACTATTATGCACGGTCCAGACGGGCAAAGAGCTTCAAGGTCTTTTCCCTTGCCTGCATCTTACCTTGATTTGCAGGATGGTAGCAAGCTGCACTCGTACATAACATCGGCTAGGTATTCATCTAATCTATAATATCTTAAACATGAAACGAGTTCACAAGACATTCTAATCCTAACCAACATAAACAATTCACAGAAACCCAACTGTGACTATTCTTAAGAGTGAGGAAGGTAACGACACATTTGCCCCGTACATAGACTCATTCTCATCAAGGGGTCCAAATCCAGTTACTTTCAACATTCTCAAGGTAATCTTGTTATAATTTTATCTACATTTGTGCTTTTGTATTACTTATTTAATTCAAACATTTTTTATGTTGTTGTAGCCGGATTTAGCTGCTCCTGGCGTTAACATCCTAGCAGCATGGCCTCCATTTTTCCCAATTACAAAAGTTAAAGGTGATAACAGATTGTTGCCATACAACATTTTGTTAGGGACATCAATGGCTTGCCCACATGCTACAGGGGCGGCTGCCTACATCAAATCCTTTCACCCCACATGGTCACCTGCGGCAATCAAGTCTGCTCTTATGACTACTGGTAATATCTATATAGTCTCAGCCCTAGTCTTGATAATAAAATGCATATACACAGGCCTAAACCATGACCATCTAATTTCCATTTGGTATACTACTTGCAGCTATTCCCATGAGTGCTGGAAAGAACCCAGAGGCTGAATTTGCTTATGGTGCAGGGAATATAAATCCTCTTAGAGCTCCGTATCCTGGCTTAATATATGATATTAAGCCATTTGACTATATGCAATTTTTATGCAGCGAAGGATATAATACCAAGTTATTACAATATATTACTTTTGACAAGCTAACTGGATGTTTTGAAGCCATTAATGGAAGAGCCTTTGATCTAAACTATCCTTCTTTTTCTCTATCCACATCACACTCGAAATATATCAATCACGTTTTTCATCGGACCGTTACCAATGTTGGATCACCAAACTCGACATATAAAGCTGTTGTGACCACCCAAGATGGACTTAGAATCAAAGTTAAGCCTCGTGTTCTATCATTCACATCTCTGGGAGAAAAGCAACCCTTTACGCTGAAGATTCAAGGAACAGCAAATAAATTTATAGTCTCTGCTTCTTTAGTGTGGGATGATGGAAAGTTTCAAGTGAGGAGCCCCATTGTAGTGGTTGTTCGTGATGCTGATGCATGACATTTTCTGGTATATATATATGTATTACGTAAATAAAAGTTCATCACATTTTCTGGTATATATATATATATATATATATATATGTATTACGTAAATAAAAGTTAAAGGAATATGTATGGAAGATTAAAATAAAAGCAGTGGTGGAAGATGGTTTGTATTACTGCGGTTGAAATATTTTATGGAAATCCTAGCATTTCTTAGAGCATTTCTAGCAATGTATAGCGGCCAGTTTAGCTACTCAAAATATCTTTTTTTTTTTTTTCTCTCTTATTTAGCTACTAATTTTTTACTATGAAATCCAGATTATCTACTTTCCTTAAATATTAATTTTCAATTAATTTTTATATATATTTTTTTTCACTTCTCTCTCTTTTTGTGGCTTAGCCTTCTCCCCTCTAGCGATTTTTCTCGGGTTCATTAGTGTATGTCACACAGTAAAGCCGACTATGCTCCCATTTTTTCAGTCACAGTAATTCCTTGAAATCCTAAGAGACGTAAAAGTTAGTTGAATAGTTACGCCCATTTTAGTTGTAAAAGTTGTTATTTTGTTAGTTGTGCTGTTAAAATAGTTAGAAGCAGAGTGTATAAAAGGCTGGATCGAGATCCACTGCAATAGCGTCAAAATTGTCCATCAAGTTTTCTTCAATTCTTAGCCATTCAATGTTATCCAACGGTCACCATCTCGACACGTGTTACACTCAAGATAAATAATAAAATATTATTTATTTTATTTTAAAAAAATGTTAAATAACATATTAAAATATTAAAAATAAAAAAATAAAACATTGGGATGGCCGGCAATCTCCTTTGGCCACGGGCTGGTTGAACCACTCCCGTAACCTTAGGGGGTGGTTCAGTCACCCCAAAGGGCCGGTTGGGGGTGGTCAAATCCACCCCGTGGCCCAGAACCACCCCCAACCGAGCCACCCTCATGGCTCAGCTTGGGGGGCCGGTCACCCCAACGTTTTATTTTTTTTATTTTAATATTTTAATATTTTATTTTATAATTTTTTTTAAAATATAAATAATATTTTATTATTTATTTTAAGCAAAACTCGTGTGCAGATAGTAATCATTAAATAGCATTGGATGAGTAGAATTTGATTAAAACTTGATGGACAATTTTAACAGTATTACCCGAAATCCCGATCCATAAAAGGCTCTGGGGTTGGGAGTCGGACATTCTTGAAATTGCACATTTCTTTGTATTTTTTTTTTTTGTTTGTGAGAAAATTTCTTTTTATTTGTAAACAGTTCATTTCCAGATTTCATTCATTCAGTCAATCGTACGTCAAATCCATCCACCAGACACCCTTGTCGGCCTATCTGGGCCTTTGGGTACATCCTCAAAATTTTCATTTCCCAAAGGACACAGATCGTGTCCACTCGAAAAAGCATAAAACCAATTGGCACCAACACCCATCCAAAAGTTTCACGTGTTTTCTACTGCTTCAACCACATAATTAGCATGTTACAAACCAAAAAAAAAAAAAGGGAAAATGCAGTTTACCCCCCTGAAGTTTTAGGAATTTTTCAATTTTAACCCCAAAGTTTAAAAATTGACAATCTACCCTCCTGAAGTTTTAAAAATTGGCAATTTAAACCTTCCGTTTAATTTTTCCGTTAAAATTGACGGAAATCTATGAAATTACATCATTGCCCTTAGGCTTTTTTTAAAAAAATTCCGTCCAATTTAACGGAAAAATTAAACGGAAGGTTTAAATTGCCAATTTTTGAAACTTCAGGGGGGTAGATTGCCAATTTTTGAACTTTGGGGTTAAAATTGAAAAACCTCTGAAACTTCAGGGGTAAACTGCATTTTCCCAACAAAAAAAAAAAACCTCATAATTGACAATACAACCAAAAAAAAAAAAAATCATAATTGAGATATATTAGGGCCAGTGATTTTTTGCACTACTTGCAACGTTGATATATATACGAAGTAAACACAAAATAATGGGTACTTAAGAAAAAAAAAAAAAAAAAACAAAACGAAAAAACAAAGTAATGGGTTTGGATAAGAGTGGAACCACCTCAAAATTTAAAAAAAAAAAATTATAAAATTTTGAATTTTTTTTCAAAAGTATTTTATGAAATAGACCCCAAAATTAATTTTTACCTAGTCCTTTTAGTTTTGTCCCCTTTCCTAAAATTTTAATCCTGCCCCTAGTTAAGTTTAAGAGGCCTAATTCATTTAGTTAAATGACTCAAGTTAATGTTAACATGTATAGTTTTATTCTCGTATTTTGATACAATTCGAACTTGACAAGTAACATTTATGATTGATAATTTTTTACATGGCTTGCAAATTCGATACGAACCCAAAATAAAATTAGGGGATTATGATTGAAGGATTTAACCCGTTTAATTAAATGAGTTGAATTATAATCTTATGCAGGACACGTGAACAATAATTTTTTTTTTTTGGAAAAAATACAGAGGATACTTTCATTAAAATCAATAATTACAAGCCATCTCTAGTTGCAACCACAGTTTAGTTTGAGTCTGTAAGGGTTAATTAGGCTCATCTGCTATGTAGTGAGGCAGATGAACCGCATGATAGAAGTCCACCTAGCTAATTGATGAAGGATGTTTTTTTTCTCTTCAAGAATGATATTGAGAATAATTCATTTTTGTTATTTTTCTCAAAAATTGAATTAGGATCTTCTACGAAAATCTTAATCATTATTTTTACATAAATAATGAAAATTTTACCACCTCAAAATTATAATATTGACGTGATTACCACTTTTATTAACTCAAAATTTATAATCTTATTATTTATCATGTTTTAAAGATAATAATATTGATAATTATTTAATATACAAATAAAATAAAATAAAAGGATAAAGTATATTGGAAATTGTTCGAAGTTCTATTTTTTTTTTTTTTTTAGAAATGATACGATTCTTTTGAGTTTTCTCATGATCTAACGTGAATATTATTTTATAAAAAAATACGAGTAACCAATGGATTAAGTATTTATTTATTTTTTAGAAAATAATATTCATATAGAATCAGAAAAACGTAAGAATCGTTGCATTTTGTTTTTTTTTTTTTGTTGACAAGTTTGTTTCCAAACTTCTGCTCATTCTTTCCCACATGAAAGGCTGGTTTAAGTGCCTTTTCGTCCCTTATTAATCTTTCCCTGAACACTCTCGTAATAAACTGGTTGGTTTAACTAACTTTTCGTCACACGTGAAACACTAAGAAAAGAGAAAAGAAAATGCATTTTTTTTTTTGACATGTCCGCACAAGAGGGAAAGAGTGAATTCGAACTAGTGACCATAAAGCATGGTATCAAACTGATTGAGTTATCCATTAGAGACAAAAGAAAATACATATTAAAAAGCAGTCATTTCAATGAGAAACGTGGGTATTGTTAAGATTTTGCATTTGATACCAAAATTCACAAATAGGGTGGGCCAAACCATTTCAAATCACTGTAAAGTAGTTCAGCCATTTCCAATCATGGCTTTGAGTGGGTAGCCACCCTAATTTGGCCTTAATTGATCATAGCTTATCTTCTGGTATTGCATACTATACTAAAAGATAACCTCTTGGGATCTTTGGAGCCGATTACATTGATATCATCTTGTAACGCACTGACTAAGATATTAAGTCAGTGAAAAGAATGGCACTAGTACTATAGACTTAAATAGTCTTATTACCTTGCAAAAAAAAAAAAAAAATAGTCTTATTAAAAAAAAAAGGAAAAAGAAAGAAAAAAGAAAACAAAAGAAAAAGCTCCTACACGAAAAGTCACTAAATAGTTCAACATTTGTTATCTTTTCTCCTAGAAAAGGTTTTTCTCAATGTACCAAAAAAAAGTTATTAACCGAAAACAAAAATCAAAATTAACAAAAAATCAAATCAAAAATCAAATCAAATCAAATCAAAGAAAAAAAGTTCTTAAAAGCTGATTTCGAAATGCACTATAATAATGGCACACTTCTTTTTTTTTCTACTCTTTATGACACAGACTTTCCTTTAGACCCGTTGCAGGTACTCTTACCTGTCACTTTCTTGAGTGCGTCTTCAGTGCCGTCATTGCTCAAAACCCTTTTTTTGCCCACCAATGAAAAATGGACAAATTAATTTGGAACAAAGTAAGAAAAAGAGTGAATATGGTTTTCGCTGATTAGATATTTTTTGAGCAATTTTGAGTGAATAGGTGTTATAATAGTAACATTTTAGTAGTGTAAACACAGTTGGTTCCCTCGGATCTAGTAGTGGAGTTAAACAATTCATATTGGAAGGGTCGATAAATTTTTTTTGAGAATGTAGAGTGGTAACTTGCGTAAATAGGAGAAAATAATTTTTTTATTATTATTTTTTTTTGGAGTGCCATGTGGAACTTGAGTAGAAAAACAGCAATTATTATTATTATTTTTTTTTTTTAAAGCCCCAAAAACCTCAAGCGGCTCCAACATTGCTCCTACCGTTTTGCTAAAAAAAAAAAAAAAAAAAAAAGATGTTTCAAAAAATAGTTATCTCAATTTTTAAAAATGATTAATATCTTTTAGAGTAAGTAAATAAATAAATAAATAGGTCTCTACTCTTAGACCAATGGTTAAAAAAAATATATATTAATCACTTACACTTGATTGGTAGTTGGCATTGATGTGACATATAAGCTAGCTTTTTTTTTTTTTTTTAACAACATCTAGTAAAATAAGAAAATGACCGAAGTAGATGCTTTAGCATTATTTTGCCAAAAGAAAAATGCTGAAGCATTTATCTCGGTCCTTCTCCCGTTCTTCATCTTCTATTTTTTAAAATTAATCATTGGATTCGCCTTCACTTAGGTGAATAAATTCACTAATCTAATGGTTCATTTTTTTTTTTCTTTTAAAAAAAGTATGGAGAATGATCAGAGAAAGACCATGGTAAATTAACTAGCATTTCTCGTGTCAAAAGACAAATGGTAAAGCATCTACCCTGATCCTTTTCCATTCTTTTTTTAAAAAAATAAAAATAAATTGAATTAAATTAAATTTTTTTTTAAAAAAAAAAAAAAAAAAAAAAAACTATTGGATCTATCTTTACTTAGGTGGTTAATGGTTGATTTTTTTAAAAATAAATTAAAAAAAGGGAGAAAAACCGGAATGAATGCTCTAACATTTTTCATCTTGAAGTAGATCTTGAAAAATAAAAAATAAAAAAAATCCAAAAGCATCTTGAAAAAAATATATGCCACCTTATCCAAAAGGCATCTTGACATAAGACAAGCTGTCTTGGTAAAGAAGTCTCGTGTATTTTTGAAGTGGATTTGGAAATCAGCTTTTAAAACCAATTATCCAACCTTGATTTGGACTTAATGCAGAATTTTCCAATCTAATAATCGTCTCCAAAATTCTATCAATTTGGTTGACCTTAATTAGGTCGTCTCTTGGCTGTTGAACTCATAATTTATGTGGAATTTCAATTTTATGAGAAAATGAAGTTAAAAACTTGAACACAAACTGAACCGTAAATAAATATAGAAGGGTAAAAATGTGGAATTGTTAGTGCATTTTCATGTAAGAACTTTTTTTCTTTGATTTTTTTTATTTGACAACTTTATGTAAAAACATTTTCCAGGAGAAAATGATAAAAATGTGGAATTATTTAGTGATTTTTCGTGTAGGAGCTTTTTCTTTGGATTCTTTTTTCCCAACTTGATATGATGAGGATCTTGTCTAGTACTTGCATGTATATATATAATGCATGATCGATAGCCAAGCTTATCCATAAATAGCTCCAATGGCCAGAAAAACTCCTAGTCTTTCATGGCTCCTCCTCAGTCTAGCCTTCACTCTCCTTCTTGGTCACTCAACTACTCAAAATGACCGAAAGGTAAATATATATCTCTATATATAGCTTATCTCTTTTAACTTTTATGGCCAAATATCTCTAAAATTGGCCTTCTTTTTCGTGTTTGGAAGATTAACAAGTTTCATTATTTTCTACCTATGATATATATTATGTACGCAGACTTATATTGTGTATATGGGCCAAAGGCAGATGGACGAGATTTCCACAGCATCCCTTCACACAAGCATGCTACAAGAAGTCATTGGCAGGTTGTAAAAACAGCACAAATAACAAACATTTCTTATTTTGTTTTAGCATATTTTATGGAACTTAACAAAAGCCTATGGGCCTATGTTGAACTAGCTATAAACCTTGAGAGCCCTATTTTACTTTTATATCAATGGTCTTATACAGGGGCGGTAGAATAAAATCTGGGTCCAAGGTAACAAGTTAAAAAAAATGTTTATAATTGTAATATAATAATATAATAATATAATAAATTATTAAATTAAATATAAAAGTATTGAAAAGTTTTATATTAGAATAATGAAACTTGACACTTGACCATAAGTGATTCAAACTTGAAACAATTTTTGATCACCTGGATTTGTAGTTAGCAATTTTAACAAGGCCCATCTTAGAGTTAATGGACCCTATTACATCAAATGTGTGAGATATTTAAGTGGTATATAACGTTACTCTTAACATTCGCTTTTAAGGGAAAATACATATTTCACCTTTTTTTTTTTAAAAAAAAAAAAGATCTTTCAAATGGCAATGATGCCATAGATGATTTATCAATGGGGTTGCAATGAAATCCCCCAAAAATTTTCGTAAATGGAGATAATAAATCCAATCAAAGTTATGTTAGGGATTGAAATGCACCTAGACCTATAACTTGTGAAATTTATTTGCCTGCATTTAGCAATGTTGGACCAGAGTCTCTACTTTATAGCTACAAGCGGAGTTTCAATGGATTTGCAGTGGAGCTAACTGAGCAAGAAGCTCAAAAATTGGCTGGTTAGTGAACCAAATTCTATCCCCCCCACCCCTAAACCCCAACCACCAGCGGGTGGAGGGTATTATTGGAATTAACTCATGTTTTCTATGTCTATTTTAAAAATTGTCACGACAATGAATATGTAGGAATGAATGGCGTGGTGTCGGTGTTCCCTAGTAAAAAGAAAAAGCTTCTTACAACAAGATCATGGGACTTCATTGGGCTTCCACAAAAAGTTCGTAGAAGACTGGTTGAAAACGACATCATTATAGGAGTGCTCGACACTGGAATTTGGCCGGAGTCAAAAAGCTTTAGCGACAAAGGATTTGGTCCACCACCTAGGAAATGGAGGGGCACCTGCCAAGCCTCCATCAATTTCACTTGCAACAAGTATATCTTTACAACCGTTTGTATTTGCATGTTCCATTACTATTGAATCTTGATGTTATGTTTTGCCTAACTGCACGAACATGTAAAAAACGAATTAGTAACAAATGTGACTACGCTTATGCAGTAAAATTATTGGAGCACGATACTACCGTAGCAGTGGAGTTTTTGACGAAAATAACGTAAAATCTCCTAGAGATTTAAAAGGCCATGGGACACACACAGCATCGACAGCAGCTGGGAATTTCGTTAGCGGGGCAAGCCTACTGGGGTATGGTTTGGGAACAGCACGAGGAGGAGTTCCATCAGCACGTATTGCTGTCTACAAAGTATGTTGGTTCGATGACTGTGATGATGCTGACATTCTTGCTGCATTTGACGATGCCATTGCTGATGGCGTCGACATCATATCTTATTCCATTGGTGGAGAACAAACCCTCAAGTACTTTCAAGATGTAACTGCCATTGGTGCCTTTCATGCTATGCGAACTGGAATATTGACATCAATGGCTGCTGGTAACAAGGGTCCAGGTCTAGGAACCATCACAAACGTTGCGCCATGGTCTCTCTCTGTGGCTGCAACCACTATAGACCGAAAGTACTTCACTCAGGTCCAATTGGGAAACAAGAATATCTATGAGGTAACTTAAAACTCCAGTACTGGTTGCTCTATATGAATATCTTCTTCATTTACTCCAATTTATTTGTATCTATAAATTATAATTAATTTGGAGAATTTCTTTACTCCATGTGTGTGTAGGGAATTTCAATTAATACTTTTGACCTCAAGAATAAACAGTATCCAATAATTTATGGTGGAGATGCACCAAACACTAGAAAAGGTTTTCAGAGTTCCGATTCCAGGTAACTACAAAATGAAATTAATGTATTCAATAATTAAAACTTCTGATGTGCATATCAGCACGCGCGCACATATATATATATATATATATATATATATATATAGACAAAGGGAATGAGTTTATTTATTTGCATAGACACATTCCAACATGATAATTAAAATGGAACTTAATTATTGCTAAAAAAAAATACAGGTATTGCACAAATAATTCACTGGACCAAGATTTGGTGAAGGGTAAAATTGTACTTTGTGATATCCGGACTACAGGGGCAGGGGCATTTTTAGCTGGTGCTGTGGGTACTGTGATGCAAGGCCAAGCACAACAAGATTTGGCTACATCTGCTCCCTTGCCTGCATCTTACCTTCGCTTGAAAGATGGTAGCAAAGTGTACTCATACATAAATTCGACAAGGTATTATTAATCTAAAATAACTTAGACAATCAAACAAGTTCGTAAAACTTAATGATTCTAAAGGACACACGTATGCAATTTACAGGGGCGCAACTGCGACTATTCATAAAAGTAAGGAAGGTAAAGATAAATTTGCCCCTTACATTGCGTCATTCTCATCAAGGGGCCCAAATGCAATTACACCCAATATTCTCCAGGTAATAATCTTACTTACATTAGCACTCTTAATTATATTACTTATTTATGTTAGAATAAATGGAAATATAATCTATTTTCCATATATTTTATATTAGGTTGAAAGAGAGAGAAAGTAACACAATAAATTTATAGGTGGTTCGGTGTTAGACATCTATCTCCCCACTCTGAATTGTCCTAATGACTACATTGTCATTTTGTTTTTTTGTCTATTGTTGTATAGCCGGATTTAGCTGCTCCTGGAGTTCACATTCTTGCTGCATGGCCTCCAGTTTCTCCAATTTCAACTGTTAAAGGTGATAAGAGAGCACTGTTATACAATATAGATTCGGGGACATCAATGGCTTGCCCACATGCTACAGGGGCGGCTGCCTACATCAAATCATTTCACCCCACATGGTCACCTGCCGCTATCAAATCGGCCCTTATGACTACTGGTAATTTCTATCTAAATTATATAATTTTAATGCTTGTATGCAGATCATAACCATGAATAACTCACTTTGATTTGGTGTATTGCAGCTACACCCATGAGTGCTAAAAAGAACTATGAGGCTGAATTTGCATATGGCGCAGGCAATATAAATCCTCTTAAGGCTCTAAATCCTGGTTTAATATATGATATTGGCGCACTTGACTACATTAGATTTTTGTGTGGCGAAGGATATAATACCAAGTTATTACATCTTGTTGCTGGGGACAATAGTAGCTGTTCTAGAGCCACTAAAGAAACTGTCTTTAATCTAAACTATCCTTCTTTTGCTATATCCTTGTCGTCCTCCAGGTCTTTTAGTCAAGTTTATCATCGGACTGTCACAAATGTTGGATCACCGACATCTACATATAAAGGTATTGTGACTAGTACTGCAACTGGACTTAGAATCAAAGTGAACCCTAGTGTTCTAACATTCACATCTCTTGGACAAAAGCTGTCATTTGCACTCACGATTGAAGGAACGCCAAATAAAGACATTGTCTCTGCTTCTTTAGTGTGGGATGATGGAAAGTTCCAAGTAAGGAGCCCCATTGTTGTAGCTGTTAGTACTGATGATTGATGCATGACATTCTCTGCTAAACATATGTATTACGAAAATAATAATTGAACATAAAGCTTTGAAGGAATATGCATGGAATATTAGAATAAAGCAATGGCGGAAGACGGAGGACTGAAAATGGTTGTAATTTGAGCCTTTGCTCTAGTTCTGCAATGCACTGCACTGTAATTTGAACCTTTCTAATTGAATGCTCTATTCTGCTTAGTTTTCCTTCTTCCTTGTTATCATTAGTTGATCGAATGAATGAATGTCGTCGATTTGATTACAAACCAAGATGAATGCTCCATGCCTTAACACTAGCTTGCAATAAATTCCAACATTTACCTTTAGGGTTACATTGGACTGGGCATTTAAGGCCAAATGATACAAGGCTTGGGTTTTTGTTTCAGCTGGATTTGCATAAGCCCAATCTTGAATTGGACTTGGGATTTTGTTTGCAAACCAAAACTCAAAACAAATACCCTTATCCAAAACAAGAAAACAAGGTTCGTCTACTCAATGTAATAAGGACACAAATTTCCTAACAAATTGGATAGTAGAAGTTTTTTACAAACCAACTTTATAAAAGTCATACGTGTCTTTTAAGCTATTAAAAAAGCATGTAAGATGTAGATACTATTAAAAAAATAGTATACGTGTTTTTGCTTCTTCTTTACATGATTCTGTAAAGCTTGACAGTATATGCATGCATTTAGCAGTACTGGACCGGATTCTCTAATCCATAGCTACACGAGGAGCTTCAATGGATATTCAGCGGAGCTAACTAAGCAAAAAGCTCAAAAAATAGCCGGTCGGTAAACTGGCCTAATTTCTCCCCCCATGTTTTGTATATCTAAAACAAAAGTTATAAGTTGTAACATTAATCATGAATATGTAGGAATGGATGACGTAATCTCTTTTTTCCCTAGCAAACAAAAAACGCTTTATACAACAAGGTCATGGGACTTCCTTGGTCTTTCACAACAAGTTCCTAGAAGACCCATCGAAAGCGACATCATTATAGTGTGTTTGACACTGGTATTTGGCCGGAGTCAGCAAGCTTCAGTGACGAAGGATTTGGCCCACCACCTACCAAATGCAAGGGCACCTGCCAAGCCTCAGCTAATTTCATATGCAACAAGTATATATATATATATATATATATATATACACACCAATTTCAGGTGCAAACACAAACACAGAGTCAAAAAGCACAACTAATTAACAAATTTGGCTGCACTTATGCAGGAAAATCATTGGAGCGCGATATTACCGTAGCAGTGGAGTTTTAGAGAAAAAAATTGTCAAATCTCCTAGAGATTCCCACGGCCATGGGACACATACTGCATCAACAGCAGCTGGGAACCTAGTTAATGAGGCAAGTCTTCTGGGGTACGGTTTGGGAACAGCACGAGGAGGAGTTCCATCAGCACGCATTGCTGTCTACAAAGTATGTTGGCATGCTGGCTCATGTGATGAACTTGACAATATTCTCAAGGCATTTGACGATGCCATTGATGATGGCGTTGACATCATATCTCTTTCTGTTGGTGGATCCCGTGCTCATAACTATTTTGAAGATGCAATGGCCATTGGTGCCTTTCATGCTATGACACTAATGGAATATTGACATCAATGTCTGCTGGTAACGAAGGTCCAGGTCTAGCAACCCTCTCAAACTTTTCGACATGGTCTCTCTCTCTGGCTGCAAGTACAATAGACCGAAAGTTCACCATGGTGAACTTTAGATAGTACTGCAAAGGTAACGATACATTTGTCCCGTACATAGACTGATAGACTCATTCTCATCAAGGGGTCCAAATCCAGCTACTTTCAACACTCTCAAGGTAATCTTGTTATAATTTTATCTACATTTGTGCTTTTGTATTACTTATTTAATTTGAACATTTTTTATGTTGTTGTAGCCGGATTTAGCTGCTTCCGGCATTAACATCCTAGCAACATAGCCTCCATTTTTCCCAATTACAAAAGTTAAAGGTGATAATAGATTGTTGCCATACAACATTCTATTAGGGACATCATTGGCTTGCCCACATGCTACAGGGGTGGCTGCCTACATCAAATCCTTTCACCCCACATGGTCACATGCCGCAATCAAGGCTGCTGTTATGACTACTGGTAATATCTATATAGTCTTGGCCCTAGTCTTGATAATAAAATGCATATACACATGCCTAAACCATGACCATCTAATTCCCATTTGGTATACTACTTGCAGCTACCCCCATGAGTGCGGGAAAGAACTTAGAGGCTGAATTTGCATATGGTGCAAGGAATATAAATCCTCTTAAGGCAACGTATCCTGGCTTAATAGATGATATTAAGCCATTTGACTACATGCAATTTTTATGCAGCGAAGGATATAGTACCAACACAAAAAAACAAGGTTTAGTGACATGGTTATTTGGGGCATTTTTTTGCCAAAAAAACGTCTCTATTGATTTCGCAATGCTTGATTAGGGGCACTTGGGACATGTCGGTTTTTATGGCGACTAGAATTTAAGTTTGAGATGTTTTTTTACTAAAAAGCACCTCGAAAATGGGACGTTTAGAACAAAGCACACCTTTTTAAAAAGGGGGCGCTTAGTGGTGAAAAACGCCCCCCTTTTTAAAAGGGGTGCTTGCCTTGGAAGCGCCCTCATTCTAAAAAGGGGGCGCTCAAGTGGACAAGTGCCCCTTTTCAAATGGGCCGCTTGCGTGTAAAGCGCCCCTATTTCTATATGGGAGTGCTTCCACACCGCGAATCGTCTTCAATAATTAATATATAGAGAAAATGTTTTCCCCATGCAATCTATATATATTTTTTTATTATCTCCTGATATACAATATGCAATGCAATATTGTATTGCGTATTTTCTTCAAAAATATTGGATTAATCCATAAATATTTTCTCCATTCATCAATCTCATACAATCTTATACATATCTCACAATATATATCTAATCCATATATACAATCCCATATCTCATAAGACATCTAAATCCAAAATGATGATATCATAAATACAAAGTGTATCACATCTTAAAGAGTTAACAAAAATTGTACCATATATATGAAATAAAATATCCAAAGCGATATCATAGACAAAGTGTACCACCTCTTAAAAGAGTTTACAAAAATTGTATATTGCATATGAAATAAAATATATCAACGGGTTCGCTTAGCATTTGGCGTCAAATACGTACCTAACCTAACAGGTCAAGTATACGTACATCACTTAACGATTACCTGCAAATGACAAAACCAAAAGAAAATATTAAATTACAAGCCTATATCTAACTATTTTGAAAGTGCAAACCTATATATAACTAGATTATATTACAAGTGATTAAGATATGAAGATCTACACATACCTTGTGATGATCCACGATGGTCGCCTTCTGCATCAGCTGCATGCTCATCTTCATTTATTAATCCATTCTCAGCTATATATAAATAGATGCAAATGTATATTATGCAATCATATATATGTTCTTAAATCAACGGTAATGAATTGTATTTGAGCAGCTAGTTCCCCTATAAAAGGATAAAAGATAAAGGAAGAACAACATAAAATAATTTTTATTGTGTTTAAATTATATAAGTCAACATTAAAGGATAAAAGATAAGCCAACATTAGAATTTCAAATTTTATGTTGTTCTTCCTTTATCTTTTATCCTCTATTGTGTTTAAGTTATTTTTATATAATTTAATGTTTGAGCAGCTAGTTCCCCTATATAACTAAAAATAATTCCGATGCACCTGTTATCTCAGCGCCCCTAATTAAGGGCGCTTGCTAGCCAAGCGCCCTTAATTAGGGGCGTTTAAGGGTGCCTAGATAGTAGGGGTCCCGAATTAAGGGCGCTTGCCAGCCAGGAGCCCTTAATTAGGGGCGCTTGCCAGACAAACACACTTAATTAAGGGCGCCTAGTTGGCAGGCGCCACTAATTAAGGGCGCCTGGATAGCAGGCGTCTCGAATTAAGGGTGCTTGCCAGCCAGGCGCCCTTAATTAGGGGCATTTGCTAGTCAAGTCTATTTAATTAAGGGCGCTTGCCAGCTTGGCGTCTCGAATTAAGGGCGCTTGCCAGTCAGGCGCCCTTAATTAGGAGCACTTGCTAGTCATGCGTACTTAATTAAGGGCGCCTAGCTGGTAGGCGCCCCTAATTAAGGGCGCCTGGCTAGCAGGCGCCCCTAACTAAGGGCGCTTGGATAGCAGGCGTCCCGAATTAAGGGCACTTGCCAGCCATGCGCACTTAATTAATTAAATAGGAGCATACCCTATTGAAATGTCCCGAATTAAGGGGACGTTTTTCTGCGCAAGCATTGCTAATTTTATTTTGTGTCATTTACACAATAAAACGCCCCTATAAGGGGATGTTTTATTAAAGCGCCTCTATTCCAAGCATCAGTAAACCTTGTTTTTTTTTTTTTTCAGTGCAAGTTATTACAATATATTACTTTCAACGAGCTAACCGGATGTTTTGAAGCCACTAATGGAAGAGCCTTTGATCTAAACTATCCTTCTTTTTCTCTATCCACATCGCGCTTGAAATATATCAATCATGTTTTTCATCGGACCATCACCAATGTTGGATCTCCAAACTTGATCTACGTATAAAGCTGTTGTGACCACCCAAGATGGACTTAGAATCAAAGTTAAGCCTTGTGTTCTATCATTCACATCTCTAGGAGAAAAGCTACCATTTACACTGAAGATTTAGGGACTAGCAAATAAATTTATAGTCTCTGCTTCTTAGTGTGGGATGATGGAAAGTTTCAACTGTGAGGAGCCCCATTGTAGTGGTTGTTCCTGATGCTGATGCATGACATTTTTTGGTATATATATATATGTATTACGTAAATAAAAGTTAAAGGAATATGTATGGAAGATTAAAATAAAAGCAGTGGTGGAAGATGGTCTTTATTACTGCAGTTGAAATATTTTATGGGAACCCTAGCATTTCTTAGATCATTTCTAGCAATGCATAGCGGCCAGTTTAGCTACTCAAAATACCTTTTCTTTTTCTTTTTCTTTTTTTTTTTTTTCTATTTTAGTTTCTAATTTTTTTACTATGAACTCCAGCAAATTATCTACTTTCCTTAAATATTAATTTTCAATTATTTTTTATATATATATTTTTCACTTAATTCTCTCCCTTTGTGGCTTAGCCTTCTCCCCTCTAGCGATTTTTCTCCGGTTCATTAGTGTATATCACACAGTAAAGCCGACTATACGCCAATTTTTTCAGTCACAGTAATTCCTTGAAATCCTAAAAGATGTAAACTGCCTAACCCATCCTATGTTTCCGGCGATCATCAGCTGACTCCATAGCCAAACACTCCCCCATGGCCTTTTCACAAATCTCCCAAATACATGCAGAAAGTCAACCCTCCAAAATCACCTTCTCCACTGATGAGTTTGCTACGAGAAGTCATTGGCCGGCAGGTCATAAAAGTATCAAGTACTACAATGGCACCATTAATAAATAGAAACTTGTGAAATGATGGATGACGCTTGAATTTCTTTACGGTGTAATGCGAAAAATTACATTTTTATTCTACAACTATTTTATAAGATCGACATGACAGTTCAAAGGTCAAACTAACCATTAGATTAGTTTTTGTTAAAAAAAAATTGGAAGTTATGTCGAAATTCTTATTACTCAACAAAAACTTATGTCGAAATATCACAATAACAAAAATATATGCCTGCATTTAGTAGTACTAGACGGGAATTTTTCATCCATAGCTACACAAGGAGTTTCAGTGGATTTGTAGCGGAGTTAACCAAGCAAGAAGCTCAAAAAATAGGTGGTCGGTGAACTTGATCTCCCCTCCCATGTTTTCTATATCAACAAAAAAAAAAAATTAAAAAAAAAATTAAAAAAATAAAAAAATTGTAAATTGTAACATTAATAATGAATATGTAGGAATGGATGGTGTTGTGTCTGTTTTCCTTAGTGAACAACAAAGGCCTCAAACAACAAGGTTATGGGACTTTCTTGGCTTCCCGCAAGAAACTCCTAGTAGACTTGATAATGAAAGCGACATCATTATAGGAATGTTTGACACTGGAATTTGGCCGGAGTCAGAGAGCTTTAACGAGGAAGGATTTGGTCCACCACCTACCAAATGGAAGGGCGGCTGCAAACCCTCGACTCATTTCACTTGCAATAAGTATATTATATATTTCATTATTGTTAGAATGCTTTGATAGCATGTTGGAATAATGGAGAGATATAGAAAAGCAGAAAAATAATAGGGAGAGCGGAAGCGCACAATGGACTACATTGTATTGATATATTCTAATCTAATAATGATAATGAATACAGATGCCTCTATTTATAGAGAGACAAGTAACCTAATAGACTAAGGAAAGGTAAACCTAGTAGACTAATAATACATAAGGAAGTAAATAACGCTAATATAATATTCTTAACATCCCCCCTCAAACTCAATGTGTAAACTTGAGTTTGGGTAAAAGAAAAGGGAAAGAAAAATGAATTCGCCGAAAAAGTCATTAGAGGTGGCCAAAGTTTGGCGGCCGGAGGCGGTGCACGGAGGCTGGCGGCGGCAGAACCCGATTCTAACCCATTGGGTTGAAAATCTTGGATCCGGGTGATTTCTCAAATGCTCCAATATCTCCTCTCAACCCGGTTTTGGATCGGGTTGGAGATGCCTTGGATGGATCCGCTTGGTCGAGTTGATGGATTGGATTGCCAGATCTGTGGATCTGAGTCTAACCCACTAGACCGGGTCAACCCGCTTGGTCGAGTTGACAGATCAAATTGTCAGATCCGTGGATCTAGGTCTAACCCACTAGACTGGGTCGACCGTTTTGGATTGGGTCGAAAGTGCTGACGTGGCAGAGGTGTTGATGGAGGGCTGATGGCGGCAGATCTTCCACAAATCTGTAGATCTGTGCCTCGCAAGCTAGAATTTAGGATTAATTTTTTCAAATGAGGCTACAATGAAGGCGTGGAAGAGATTTTGAGCAGATGATCGCTTGGCGGCGCGCGGACGAACGGAAAAGGGAGGTCACCGGAGGGAGCGCGGGAAAACGTCAAAGACGTTTATTGGATGCCACAGAAAAGTGGTTCTGATACCATATTAGAATGCTTTGATAGCATGTTGGAATAATGGAGAGATATAGATGAGCGGAAGAATGGGAGAGCGGAAGTATACAATGGACTACATTGTATTGATATATTCTAATCTAATAATGATAATGAATACAGAGGCCTCTATTTATAGAGAGGCAAGTAACCTAATAAACTAAGGAAAGGTAAACCTAGTAGACTAATAATACCTAAGGAAGTAAATAAAATATTCTTAACAATTATAACCCTATCTTTTGTCTACCTGCACGAGCACAAGTGCAATGACACACTTACAAACGTTGTCAAACTTAAGCAGAAATCATTGGAGCACAATATTACCGTAGCAGTGGATCATTTCCCAAAGATGATATTATATCTCCTAGAGATTCAGATGGCCATGGGACACATACAGCATCAACAGCTGCTGGGAACCTAGTTAGCGGGGCAAGCCTACTGGGGTATGGCTTCGGAACAGCACAAGGGGGGGTTCCATCGGCAACGTATGTTGGAGTTCTGGCTGTTCTGATGCTGACATTCTTAAAGCATTTGATGATGCCATTGCTGATGGCGTTGATATAATATCTTTTTCCATCGCTGCCAACTCTCCTCGGCCCTATTTTGAAGATGTAAATGCCATTGGTGCCTTTCATGCTATGAGTAAAGGAATATTGACATCAATGTGTGCTGGTAACAACGGTCCACGTCTAGCATCCATCACAAACTTTTCGCCATGGTCTCTTTCTGTGGCTGCAAGCACTATAGACCGGAAGTTCACCACTATAAGGTCCAATTAGGTGACAACAAGATCTATGAGGTAATTTAAAACTCCTGCCCCGTCTTATGTCGCCATATATGCAAGAAAAGATCCTATATATGCAATCTGTCCCCGTCCCCAAAAAAAAACTCATTAAAATCATTAAAAGCTTCCCCGGGAAGCTTTGGAATCATTCTAGCATGGAAAATAAAATTGGTTCATGTTCCATCAACTGTGACTGTTTTCACAGTTAACCGGAACTTAGAACAAAATGCCACCAAGCTTGTTCATTGTTGGCAAAATGTTGCAGCCAAGCTTCACGAAGACTTGTTCATCCGCGTCAACTTAACAAGTGTAAATTCCAGCCAAGAAAGGAAGAGGACCATCCAAGCTTCATTCAATTCCTTGTATGAGTTGAATCTTGGAGGGTTTGATAAGCTCCTTCCAATGATGCAACAGAGCTTCCCTGAGCTGGGTTTGATGAGAGAAGATTGTATTGAAAAAAGTTGGATTGAATCTATCCTCTACTTACTGCCATGGATATCTATATTATGACTAGATGCTATATCTGGATTTTTTCTTCATATTACACAAAATTATTAGCATTTAAATTATAATTGCAATGAGTTTTAGTTGTATAGTTTCAACTATATCTAACCATTTTCTTAAGCCGGTTGAAATAAAACTGCAAACTAATTTGGAGAATCTCTTTATTCCATGTGTAGGGAATTTCAATTAATACATTTGACCTCAAGAATATGAAACGTATCCAATAATTTATGGTGGAGATGCACGGTGCACCAAACACTACAGGAGGCTTCCAGAGTTTCAATTCCAGGTAACGACGAGCTTTCTCTTTAACAAATATTTGACGTATATATAGACAAAGGGAATAAGTGTAACCATTTGCTTTTGTTTGCATAAATCATTGAAACTAGCTGGTGAAATATTAATATTACCTGTGTTTGAAAAAATAGAATAGTAGTACGCACCAACAAGATATATAGTTAATGTGGAGCCTTTCGCTACAATGCAGGTTTTGCAATATCCGAGATTCGCTGGACCAAAATTTGGTGAAGGGTAAAATTGTATTTTGTGATGGCGTGAATAATGGGGTAGCGGCATTCGTACGTAGCTAGTGCAGTGGGTAGTGTGATGCAAGGTCCAGACGGGCTAAGTGCTTCAGTGTCTTTTCCCTTACCTGCATCTTACCACGACCCGCAGGATGGAATTAGCAACGTACATGTTAACGTACATAAAATGGGCAACGACGGAAAGGTATTCATCTAAAATATCTTAAAAATGAAGAAGTTCACAAAACGTATATACCGATCCTAATCAACGTACACAATTTACAGAGGCCCAATTGCAACTATTCTTAAGAGTGAGGAGCGTAATGATACATTTTCTCGGTATATACCATCGTCCTCATCAAGGGGTCCAAGCCCTGCAACTTTCAACATTCTCAAGGTAATTTAGTAATAATCTTATTTACATTTGCACTCTTATGTTACTTATAATCTCATTGAGCATTTTTTGTGTTGTTGTAGCCGAATTTAGCTACTCCTGGCGTTAGGGGTGTCAAAAATTACTGGAAAACCGGAACCGGAACCGGGAAACCGAGAAACCGGGAAACCAGTTTCAATTCTGGTTTGAAAAATCCAAATATTAGGTACCCCGGTTTTTGGTACCCGGTTTTTACCGGGAAACCGGGAACCGAGTTTCCATTTTATTTAATAAATTTATATATTATTATATTTATATATTAATATATATATATTATTATGCTAAGGTGAAATTTTCAGACAGTTAGTTTGGAGTGTAGGAAAAATGGAAAACAAAGAAATATATTGTTTGAATATTTATATACATATATATTTATTGTTGGTAGTTTATATTTATTGTTGTAATATTTATATATATATTGTTACTTTAGTTTATAATATTAACATCTAAACAAGATTTGATGGAATTCTGATGTTGGGTTTATTGGGTTGATTGTAGTAGTTCATTTTCTGATGTTGGGGTCTTAAGCATCTGAAAATTTGGTCAATTGGGTCACTTATTTGATGCCTTTCTTTGCATAAAGTTTGGTTCTTACAATTTTGGCTCACAATGAAATATATTGTTTGAATATATATATAAAAAGTATTTATTGTTGGTAGTTTATATTTATTGTTGTAATAATTATTTGGAACAATCACAACAAAGCTCCTTTAATTTAGACAAAGACTAATAGATTTTTTTAAAAATGAGCCAACTTATGAAAAAAAAAAAAAAAAAAAAAAGGCCTTATTTTAGGCCCAATACCTAAAATAAGCCCAAAAAAACATTTTCTTAAAAAACTGGTTACCGAACCGGGTAAAACGGGAACCGGCTGGGAACCGGGACCCCGGTTAACCGGGGTCCCGGTTCCGGTTCCGGTTTCTCAAAACCGAGAATCGGGGTACCCCAGTTCCGGTTCCGTTTTGGCCAAAAACCGGGAAACCGAACCGGGTTGATGCCCCTACCTGGCGTCAACATCCTAGCAACATGGTCTCCAATATTCCCAATTACAAAATTGGTAATTTAATATGGTATTAGAGCCAAAGGTCCTGGGATCGAACCTTGACTTCGTCAATTCACCCCTATTTAAATTAAATATTCTACGTGTTGGGCTTCACCTATTAAAAAAATGGAGTTTGAACTCACCCGTGAGGGGGAGTGTTAAAGTAATGGTTAAGTGATTAAATTTACCTCGTCCTATCAGCTTAAGCTTTTAGGATAACTAGTGATTGATTTAACGTAAATGGTATCAGAGCCAAAGGTCCTGGGATCGAACCTTGACTTCGTCAAATTACCTCTCCTTTAAATTAAATATTCTACGTGTTGGGTTTCACTTATTAAAATAGAGTTTGAGCCCACACATGAAGGGGAGTGTACAACCGTAACCATGGTAGACTAATTCCCATTTGGTATATTACTCGCAGCAAATCCTCTTAAGTTTGGTATATTAATATAAATCCTCTTAAGGCCCCGTTTCCTGGTTTAATATATATTGAGGCATTTGACTACATACAATTTTTATGTAGCGAAGGATATAGTACCAAGTTATTACGTTATGTTACTCGGGACAATTTAATTGGATGTTCTGAAGCCACTAATGGAAGAGTCCTCAATCTAAACTATCCTTCATTTTCTCTATCTACGTCGCTCGAAATATATCAATCACGTTTTTTCATCGGACTGTCACAAATGTTGGATCACCAAACTCTACATATAAAGCTATTGTGACCACCCAAGATGGATTTTCAATAAAAGTGAACCATCACATTCTATCATTCACATTGATCTCTGGGACAAAAGCTACCATTTACACTCACAATTAATGGAACAGCAGATAAATTCATAATCTCTAGTTCTTTAGTGTGGGATGATGGAACGTTCCAAGTGAGGAGCCCCATTGTCGTGATTGTTCGTGATGCTGATGCATGACATTTTATGGTATATATATGTATTACGTAAATAAAAATTGAAGTGCTTTGAAGGAATATGCATGGAAGATTAAAATAAAAGCAGCGGTGGAAGACGGAGGACTGAAAATGGTTGTAATTTAAACATTTCTAATAATTTAATGCTCTATTCTACTTAGTCTTCCTTCCGGCTGTCGTTTCCCGCTTAGTGTGATTCTACGGTTTTTTCCTTGCTCTGTTGGTTTCCATTTGTTGTTTGTCAGATTTTTTTTATTCTGTTTGTATTTCTGTTTTAGTCCCTTTATTTTCCTATACGCTTTTATTTCCAGTTTTTTGCTCGTGATAAGGCTTTGTCCCCTCTCGATTTGCATGCGTGATGCCCTTTGGGTTATTTGCTTTGGTCCAGACCTTTAAGTTATGGATGTGAACGTTATCTTGGCTTTCGGGTCAAGGAGGAAGAGTTTCGGTTGGAGGTTTGTCTATCCTCAGTTCCGAGGAATAAGCACTACCTATGTAATGCAGCGTGACTTAGTAGGCTGCAGCAAAGAATATCAATAAACAGCAGATAAATACTTCTAGATCTTGATTCTATCAATGATCTAAGAAATCTTATGAAAAACCAATAGATTAAGTATTTTTTTTCTTCTTTAGAAAATAATATCAGAAAATGCTAGAAGAATCCTAGCCTTTTTGTTTTTGTTGACAAGTTTGTTTCCAAACTTTTGCTGATTCTTTCCCACAGGAAAGGCCGATTTAAATGCCTTTTCGTTCGTTATTATTTTCCCAAACACTCTCGTAATAAACCGGTTTAACTGCCTTTTCGTCACACGTGAAACACTGAGAAAAGAGAAAAGAAAATGCATATTGAAAAGCAACAGCTTCTCCTTTTGCAGTTTTTTTTTTTTTTTTTTTTCCGTTGCATGCAGTCATTTTACTGAGAAACGTGGGCATTGTTAAGATTTTGCATTTGATATCCAAATTAAAAAAATTGAGAAATACTATACATCCCAAAAATTTGTTTTCAAATGATGTGTCATCATCCCATGAGTTGGTGACATACTTCTCAAAATAATAAATCTCATAAGATGGTGACACATCATTTGAAAACTAACTATTGAAAAAAAAAATAATAAAAAAAAATAAAAAATTGAGATGTATAGCACCACCAAACCATCTCAAATGACTATAAAGTAGTTTGGTCATTTCCAATCATGGCTTTGGGTGGGTAGGCACCTTCATTTGGCCTTAATTGATCATAGCTTATCTTCTGGTATTGCATTCTATACTAAAATATCTTGTGATATTTGGGGCCGATTGCATTGACACTATCATGCAACACCCCGACTAAGCTATTAAGTCGATAAATAGAATATTCATATATTTTAGGTGGTACTACTATAGGCTTATGTAGTCTTAAAAAAAAAAAAAAAAAAAAAAACTCCTACACGAAAAATCACTAATTAAATACTTCAACATTTGTTATACACTTCTAGAAAAAGGTTTTTTTGAAAATAAATAATAAAAAAAAAATCAAAGAAAAAAAGTTCTTAAAAGCTGATTTCGAAATGCACTTTAATAATGGCAGGCAGGCACTTTAATAATGGCACACACTTCTTCTTTTCTTCTCATTATGACAGACTTCTTTTTAGACATGTTGCAGGCAGGCATTCTGACCGCTCACTTTCTTAATGTTTGTTCATTTTAACAAGAGGTTCTGAAATTAAATTAAAAAAAAAAAAAAATCAACTTGAGAAAAGGGGTTACAAGATAATAATTAAACAAAAAATTGGTGGGTTACCCAAACAATGCCCCTAACCAATCCGAAGGCGGTGTCGCAAGCAAAGAACTAAGAAACCGTAAGGAATGGGGATCCTAATCCATATAATAATCGGGACAAGCTCTCCTGTGATTGAAATTTCTTCAATTTCCTCCTATTTTTAGCTGGATTTAGGACATATGTCAAAAAGTACATATTTTAAAGGCCCAAAGATTGCCACATCATTCATTACTATATATGTTGACACAATGCTTCTAAGTTCTAAGAATAAGATGACACTATCCAAAACTCATTACCGGGAATTCGAAACCCTTCGCCTTCGACTCTTTTCTCTCCAGGAAAAATCTATTTTCTCCCGCATCTCAAGATTTCTTCATTTGAGGCTTTGAGCGCTTATTTAAATATTATTTTTAAGGATTTATTCTTTTTCTCTCAAACATTCATATACTTAAAAATTTGTCATCTTCCTAATAATCATATTTTCAAAAATTTTCTTTTCCTAATAATCATATTTTTTAAAATCTGTACTCCTCACCATTATCAATTCATAAGTCATACGTTTATCTCTGGGCAACATAATGAAAAATAAAAAGAAAAAAGAAGAAGAATAGAGAGAGAAGAGTGAACGGTGTGGTAATTTTGTGGGTTTGGAGAGAGCATGCAAAAAAAAAAAAGTGAGGAGAAAAAAAGTTTGATTTTTCTTTTTTCTTTTTTTCACGTTAGTTTGTTACCTCAATTTAAAATTTTTTTTTCTGAGTTTAAATTATTAGAATTGATAGTTAGTTGAATGATTACGCCCATTTTAGTTGTAAAAGTTGTTATTTTGTTAGTTGTGCTGTTAAAATAGTTAGAAGCTGAATGTATAAAAGGCTCAGGGTCCTCAATCAGAATGTTGAAGGCAATTTTATTATTTAATTGTAATGGAGGTTGGGACATTCTTGAAATTCCACATTTCTTTGTTTTTTTGTTTTTTGTTTTTTTTTTTTTGAGAAAATTTCTTTTTATTTGTAAACAGTTCATTTCCAGCTTTCATTCATTCGGTCAATCGTACGTCAAATCCATCCACCAGCCACCCTTGTCGGCCAATCTGGGCCTTTGGGGACATCCTCAAAATTCTCATTTCCCAAAGGACAAAGATCGTGTCCACTCGAAAAAGCATAAAACCAATTAGCACCAACACTCATCCAAAAGTTTCACGTGTTTTCTACAAGTCTACTGCTTCAACCTCATAATTGACAAAAAAAAAAAAAAAAAAAAACCCTCATAATTGAGATTTGCCCAAAAAAAAAAAATCATAATTGAGATACATTAGGGCCATGATTTTTGGCACTATTTGCAATGTTGATATATATACACACACGCGAAGTAAACACAAAATAATGGGTACCTACCAAATAATAATAATAATAATAATGGGTTTGGATAAGACTGGAAGCATGAACCATC